>NC_081156.1:35831776-35874276 GCF_012432095.1 Onychostoma macrolepis
ATTGAATTCAATTGCTTATATAATATTTGCAGCTTCGAACAGATCTCTCAGTGGCTCTCAGGTTCTTCAGGTTTGATCTGTGCTGCCTGAGGCATTCCCTCGTCTTCCTCTTCTCTAATTCCCTCTCTGTCTCTCTGTCACTCCATCATTAAACGTGTTGCATCTTTAAATGTGAGGCAGTAACAGCTCTAACGAATGCAGGGCGTTTGACTGATTTCATAAAGGACTTCAGGATGGGTTTTCGAGCCGACAGGAGCTGGACTTGAGGACGGCCAGCATCAGGATTCTCTGAGAGCTGCAGCGATGCATAATTCATCGCCTTCATTCTGAGCTTGACATGAGAGACAGACAGACAGGAGCGAAGCATGGGAACAGAAGCGGTCCTGAGCCGCAGCGCCGGGGTCGAGGTGTGAGACGTACCGGGAGAAACCCTGAGAATTTTACCTCTGTGCGCTTGTGAGAGAATAATGTATGAACACTGTCACTGTTGAGAGATCTGACCGGATAAAAGACCATCACTTTACCCAATGAGAAGAAAAGCTTCCACTTCTGCTGCAGGAGAGAGACTCAACTAATGGAAGAGTTCATTAGTTCATCGTCATTTACTCAAAAACACTAAAACCTGAACTAATATTGAAAATATTAACCGAAAGATCAGTCAAGAATAGAAAATGATTGAAATCAGGAATGTCAGAATCAGTGCAGTTCGTGCATTAACATTGTCTGTCAAACCCAGCAGCACATGCTGCATGATGTTCACTAACCCAGCGAAGCTTGAGTTTATTCTCTTTAGCGTGTATTTCACTTGGTTCCCTGATCATTTTGATTCAATTTCAGCGAGTGAAGAATAAATGTACACTCGCTCGCGCAGTGTTGGGCAGTAACTGATTATAAGCAATCTGGATTACGTCCAAAAATTAAGTACTTGTAATTAGATCATATGTGTCCCTGCAGCACAGAAGCAGTCATAAGCAGCACAGCTATATTTGTAGCAATAGCCAACAATACATTGTATGGGTCAAAATTATACATTTTTCTTTTATGCCAAAAATCATTAGGATATTAAGTAAAGATCATGTTCCATGAAGATATTTTGTAAATTTCTTACCGTAAATGTATCAAAGCTTAATTTTTGATTAGTAATATGCATTGCTAAGAACTTCATTTGGACAACGATTTTCTCAATACTTAGATTTTTTGCACCCTCAGATTCCAGATTTTCAAATAGTTGTATCTCAGACAAATATTGTCCAACAAACCATACATCAATGAATTATTTATTCAGCTTTCAGCTGATGTAGAAATCTCAATTTCGTCCAGGGTCACATATTACATTTTAAAATACTCGAAATCTGATTAAAGTTATTTTATTACATCATGCAATAGCAATTCATTATTCAACACTGTTTTAATAAATTAACTTATATACACTCAGAAAGTCTTTACATTTTTTCACTCAAAAACCAGTCACTATTCAGGTGGCTATAATTACACAGAAAACTGAGACCCACACATTTCAAATCAATTTGATTTTAAGAAGTGTTTTCTCAACATTTCAACATCGTATCAACTACTGATTGAGCACATTATTATTTATTTGAATTATCACTCAGTAAGTAATTTAACCATGTGTTACTGTGTCTTTGGAAGGATTTTGTCTTTCAAATGCATTAAAATGTACAAATTCATGTTATTTCTGATTTATATATGATGCATGGATACACAAACATTTTTTATTTTATTTTTTTTGTCAGCCGAATCTCTTTCACCTAATATATTTACATGAAGTACCCCTGAGATTTTAGGGTTAATAGGGTTAATTTAAGTTAATATTAATAATAATAATAATACGTTGGTTAATGGTCACATGACATGCAGGTGATCAAAATATTTCCTCTTTTTTAGTAAGTGTTTTATTTTGATGTTGTTATTTTTAAATTATTTATTTAAATGTTACTATTTTTAAATTTTAAATTTTATTATTTAATGATTTTTTTTTTTTTTTTTTTTATTAAACTCACAAACCTCAGAAAGCAATGATGCAGTCCAAACATCCAATAACTACTGTGTATCATGCATGTTAATTTTTGACAGACATCGATGTTGTGATATTCAAATGATGTGGACTTGACAACAGATTGATTGTAAGGTAATAATTACTTATATCTTAGCCAGCGGCAAGTATTCAGTGAAGCGATTGATGCCCGAGTGTTACGTTTGTTTTTAGTTGTTATATTCTGACCAACAGCCAGCGCAAGTTTTTGACGGACATGCTAATAACATGCATAAAGGGGGAACTGTGTTTGATTTGGGGCAATTATAAAACATGCTGGAGACTAGTTTATTATACTTATTTTATATTTATTTCACAGCTTAAATACGTTACATGTTACTCAGAGACTGACATGCTTTGCTTGTCAAAAATGTTACATTCAGCTGTTGCAAATTTATTGATTTTGAAAAATGAAGTTCCTCTTTTTCCATGAAAGGAGTGGTTTTGATGCTAAAAGTTTTTTTTTATTAATTTTTTTTATTATTATTATTATTTAAACCCATGAAATCCTGTTGTAAATAGTGGCGAGTAAACAGAATTTAATTTTTTGGCTGAACTAACACCTTAATGAGATTTGTCGTGTGTGTGTGTGTGTGTGTGTGAGAGTGTGTTCTCTGTTGAGGTTTGGAGCTGCAGCTGTCAGTCCAGTTCAGCTTCACACACACACACACACACACACACACACACACACACAGACACACACACACACACACACTCACTGGCAGTAAATGCAGCTCTGGACTCTCAGCAGCAGCTTGAGCTCACAGTTATTAGATCAGTGTATGAAAACCAGTAAATCATCACTAACTCTCCCTCGTTCATTAGTGCGGGTAGTTAAGTCAGTCCTCACTAGTACTAGTGCTGATGGTGATGTGATAAACCTCTAGTCGTGAGTACTAGTGCAGCGCTTGTGCTCCAGTCATGAACCGTTCCTCAAATCAAACGTCTGATACATTACTGACAGCTCAGACACACTAACACAACCCTAGCAACCATCCAGAACACCTTAGCAACCACATAACAACACACTGACAGTTACAGCAGCTTGAGCAGCAGTTTCCTCTGGTCTTATTGCTCTAATTTGATGTTTAGTGACTGGTTATAGTTAAAGCAGGTGAGCGACACTGCTGTGTGTGTGTGTGTGTGTTGCAAACATGCAATATTAATGAGCACACAAAGACTTTGTGTCTGTCAGTGTGTTTTATATTATGCTGTTATAGAAGAATTCAGCAGCTCTCTCTCTCACACACACACACACACACACACACACATCAGATGAGAATTGGTGGGTTTCCAGAAATGACTGTCAGCAGCTCTTGACAGCTGAAGTTTGAGATACGGGATGTGTGTGCAGTTTTTCCCCCCTTTTGGCAGAATCTTCAGACTTCAGCATAAAGTTTCCTCTTGTTTTTTCTCTCTTTTTTTGCTGAAACTTCTCCAATAAGTTTTAGTAGCACATTTGTTTTCCTGGGAATGTGCAGTTGAAGATATTCTGGGAATATGAAGCACAGGTGCGCGTCGGGAAGCGCCGCTCTTGTCTTTGAGCTCGACCGTCATCAAGCGTTTGCTGTGGTTTCACGGAGCGAGAGAAGCTCCCTGCTGTTAGTGTTCATATTAGTGCTTTTAGTTATTGGCATCAGTCTTATTTGGCCAGTATTAAAATCCAATAATATCAGGTCTTATTTTAGCTTGTTTTTTTCCATGTATGTACATGCATGTTTGAATGAAAGACTAAGTAAGCAAAGTAAGATTATAATTTTAACTCATATTTTGCTGAAATTAAATTTTTTTCATCAGCCTCACAGCATGATCCTAAACTTATGCACAATGTTTGTTTGTTTGTTTATTTATGCATTTATTTATTTATTTTTAATAGCATGTTTCACTATGCACATTGTTTCAGAGAAATTAATATTAATATTAAATAATGTAGACGTCCCATTCATCAGCTTAGACTGGACTTTAGGATCATTTGCATTTGGAGATGATAAAAACAATTACTATTATATTAGTATAGTAACAATTAGTAAATCTGTAATGTCTTGGTTTAAATAAATAACATTCTAGTGTCATGAAAAACCTAATTACTTTTGGTAACAGTTAAAATGACTTAAATTGATATTTAAGATCATTTGTAGATTAACAAATGTTTTTTTTAAATCATACTTATATACATAATGCTTACATAATACTTGTGATGCATGCTTAAATAGATACAACTGTAGCTAAGACAAATGAATATCCTGCTTGACATGTAAAAATGGAAAATATTTGGAAAATATTCATATTTCATATTTAGATTTTGATAATATTTTGAATAAGATTTTTATATTCTCTGTTTTCACTTTAGAATTTCAGTATATTATAGTACAGTATTTTTTTTACCATTTGCGCCATTTCTTTTTAAAAAATATGTCTTAAAATGTATAGAAACATTCACTCAGAAATGTCAAATTTAAAGAAATTTGTAAAATTACAGTAAAATGTACAAATAATTATAAAAACAGCAAGTCAAACTTTGAAGTAGAAATAATAAATTAGAATAAAACAATATTTGTATTAATTTGGGGAAAAAATGTAGGTTTTTTTTTTTTTTTTTTTTTTTGCTGTTTTAATTTTGGCAACTAGTTAAAAATAAGTTCCGTTTTTTATTTCAGTTAATGTTTATTATGTTTCAAGTAAGGAACTGTTTTTATGGTTTTAGTTTGTGCTCATTTTGAGGAATATCGTTTTGTTCTGTATCACCCAAGAAATCAAAAGAGACAAAATATTCAAAGCCAAAATAGCAGTGTTTGATATGTGCTGCTCAGTAGGTGGCGCTGTAGAGCAGATCCCGCTTCACTGCAGTGTGTGAGTCTGTAAGGAATGGCTTTGTGAGCTCTTCTGCTGTTGGTTCTGATGGTGAAGGATCTTGAGCAGCTTCTGTTGAAGATCGTTTGCTCGTGTGAAGCAGAAGCATCTCCTCAGATGTCACGCAGACGCTGCAGTTTCTGGAAACATCTCTCCGGCAGACTGTCACTGGTGTGTGTGTTTGTGCCGACGGTAAATGTTGAAGATGAGAGCGTGTGTCTGACAAACCCACTCAGCAGATGTCCTGCTCGCCTGCGATCATCCCAGCGTCCCCTGAGACTCGTGGGCCGGCCGAGTGGGAGCGAGAGAAGACATTCGAGCCATCGAGACGCTGAGAAACACGTGACTGACGAACACATGTGAACGAGTTCAGCCGAACATCAACATACTGCCGTAGAGTTTCTGAAAAACCAGCTCTTGTCTTCATGTTTGGCTTCCGTGGAGCTTGTCATACAGATTTTAACATTCTTCACAATAGTTATGTTTCCATCCACCTATTTTTATGCACATTTTATCTATTTGTTTTCTTTGTTTTTATTTTAAAAAATCAGTTGCACTCTCTTCATTTTCTAACTGCTTGTTTTTCTTGAAGCTTTCTGCATTCTTTTTCTATTCTATCTACTTGTTTTGTTTGTTTGTTTGTGTGTGTGTGTGTGTGTGTGTGTGTGTGTGTGTATCATAAGGGTCATTTTTTACATCTTTTTATTCAGCTTTCAGATGATGTACAGATTTGTAGGACAATATTTGTCTGGGATGCAACTATTTGAAAATCTGGAATCTGAGGGTGCAAAAACATCTAAATATTGAGGAAATCTCCTTTAAAGTTGTTCAAATGAAGTTCTTAGCAATGCATATTACTAATCAAAAATTAAGTTTTGATATATTTACGGTAAGAAATTTACAAAATATATTGATGGAACATGATCTTTACATAATATCCTAATGATTTTTGGCATAAAATAAAAACAATAATTTTGACCCATACAAATATACCTGTATATAAGGTCTATATACCCAAGTTTCTTTCTTCTGTTGAAAAAAAAAATAAAAAGACATTTTGAAGAATGTTGCGAACCAAATCGTTGCTGGTAGCCATTGAGTTCTATAGTATTTTTTCCAATACTATGGAAGTCGATGGCTGCCGTCAACTGGTTTGGTTCCAAACATTCTTCAAAATGTTTGTGTTCAAGAGAAGAAAGAAACTCAACATGAGGGTGAGTAAAGAATTACAACATTTTCAATATTGGGTGAACTGTCCCTTTAAAGTGTGTGTGTATGTGTGTGTGTGTGTGTGTGTGTGTGTGTGTGTGTGTGTGTGTGTGTGTGTGAGAGAGAGAGAGAGAGAGAGAGAGAGCAGGTCTGAACTCACATTAAGAGCTCATACAGCCATTACAAGACTTTTAATCATTCGTCAAAAGTCATTTTCTTTTTAGAGTCGGCACTTGATTAAAAACTATATTAATTCAGATGAATTGTTTCCATAATGGAGTAACTCCTCAAAGGTTGTTCAATTAAGCCGAACATGATGGAGTGTGTTTTCTCTCTGCAGGACCGATGCAGGAGACCGTCATCGACTTCTGGAGGATGGTGTGGCAGGAGAACACGGCAACCATCGTCATGGTGACCAACCTGGTGGAGGTTGGCAGGGTGAGTGTGAAAGTGTGTGTTTGTGCGAACATCTGCATCATCTGTTTACTGAGAGACTCACAAAACCACAGCATCACACTGCAAACTGCAAAAAAAAAAAAAAAATTCTATTTTTGTCTTGTTTTCTAGCACAAATATCTAAACATTCTTGAATCAACATGCATTTACTTGACAGACAGCTAAAATGAAATCAGATTGTAAGTCTTGTTTTCAAAAAAAGAAAAGATCAAAATTTTGTTAAAAAAATGTTCTGCCAAAAATATCTGCCAACACTGTAAAAAATCAAAAGTTGAGAAAACTAAAAAAATCTGCTGAAGCTGGTTGCCTCAAACTTTTAAGTTTTCTCAACTTTTGATTTATTTATTTATTTATTTATTTATTTTTTACAGTGAATGGGGCAAGAAAAATAGTCTTGTTTAGCCTTTGAATTATATTACTTTTCTTACCCCATTGGCAGAAGATTTTGCTCATTTTAAGCAAAAACTAACTACATATATATATATATATATATATATATATATATGCTCATTTTAAGCAAAAACTTTTAAGCATATATATATATATATATATATAATTATTATTATTATTTTTTTTTTTTTTTTTTGAAAACAAGACTTAAAATCCTAAATAATTTTACCTGTCAAGTAAATTCATCTTGATTCAAGAATGTTTAGAAAACAAGACAAAAATACTAAGAAAATAATTTTTGCAGTGCATCTCTGAGTTACATTCACATTCATATATCTATAGCACTTTACTCAAAACAGACTGTTTCACTGTAATAAACAGGAAAATAAAAGTGTTTTTTAAAATTCATCAATTATGACAAACTCTGTTTCAGCTGTACAGCAGCTCTACAGAAGACAATAGAGTCATTATTCAGATCAGTTCAGTTTAATAACCAGTGGTGTACAGTAGAAAAGTATTTTTTTATATCTTATAAGTATCTGTACTTTATTAGTGTATTTTTATTTTGGGAAACTTTTGCTACATCTTGAAGCATAATGTTGTACGTTTTACTCCACTACATTTCATAAAAAACATATTGTTCCCCAAGATATCAGTGAAGATTCATGAACAAGCTGATTGTTTCTGCACTGAATGATTAATTCATGAATAAATTAATATTGAAAAATTCCACTGTCAGTAGTAGTGACATTTTATGAATGATTTGCACAATTAAATCACAGCATTTTTAATTGTCATAAAAATAATGTCAGTGCTTAATGATCTTTAATAAGATTCATTTTCATTATACAGAATATAATCTGTTATTGGTTCTTTAGGGTAAAATTTGAGAGAGAGAGAGTGTGTGTGTGCGCTTCTGGAGTTCAGATGAATGAGTGTGTGTGTGTGTGTGTGTGCGCTTCTGGAGTTCAGATGAATGAGTGTGTGTGTGTGTGTGTGTGTGTGTGTGTGTGTGCGCTTCTGGAGTTCAGATGAGTGAGTGTGTGTGTGTGTGTGTGTGTGTGTGTGTGCGCTTCTGGAGTTCAGATGAGTGAGTGTGTGTGTGTGTGTGTGTGTGTGTGTGTGTGTGTGTGCGCTTCTGGACTTCAGATGAGTGAGTGTGTGTGCGTGTGTGTGTGTGTGTGTGTGCGCTTCTGGAGTTCAGATGAGTGAGTGTGTGTGTGTGTGTGTGTGTGTGTGTGTGTGTGTGTGTGTGTGTGTGTGTGCGCTTCTGGAGTTCAGATGAGTGTGTGTGTGTGATCGACTCCCACAGGATCACTTGCTGAGTAAATGATGCATTCTGGGCTTCATCAATGTGAACTGGACAGAAACTGATCAATGAAGCTCATTATCAGACAGAACAGCACAAATCTCCCAATCAACAGACAGACAGACGCGGACTATAATAACAGAACTGTGCTTTATATAAGAGATATTTAAGAGTTGCTACTGAAGAACAGCCGTCAATCTGGACGTTTCCTGCAATTACAATTCATCCTTTTAAATAATAAACCATTTGTTTATTTAATGCTGTGAATGAGTTTACCTGCTTCACAACGGAAGAGCACTGAAATCAGCTCATTTAATTAGTCATTAGCAGTCTGATTCATTCAATTACCATTAAAGTTCAACGTTTAAAAGTAGAGCTAAATGCATTAAGACTGAATAAATTTTATCTTGACAGTTATATTAAGAGACTTATAATTTGATTTAATCATTTGCTCTTAAACAGTAGATCTGTAGAGGTTCAGACTTCAATCAACGTTTTGCTCCTAAAATATGAGTTAAAAACTCAAAACATTGAAAAAGTGCTGATGCTCATCGTGTATTTGTTGCATTTAATGATCGAGCCCTGTCGCTGATTCTGACGGCGGATCAGAACGAATGGCTGTGATGATGCTGTTGAACAGGGTGTGATCAGTCATGGATCTCCTCTGGTCCAGCTGTGCCGGTCTGTGCCGGTCTATGCTGGTCTGTGCCGCTCTGTGCCGGTCTGTGCTGGTCTGTGCTGGTCTGTGCCGGTCTGTGCCGGTCTATGCTGGTCTGTGCCGGTCTGTGCCGGTCTGTGCTGGTCTATGCTGGTCTGTGCCGGTCTGTTATATGATGCTGATCTAATATGGGCTCGAGCGGGGCTGCTTCCCCACGGAGACCCATAAACCCACCGCCGCGCTCCACTGACGCCCATCTGCAGCCACACTCAGCTCTGGCATTCTGGGAGATTCACAGCAGAGCAGACCAATCCTACAGAGAGAGAGAGAAAGAGAGAGAGACAGAGAGAGAAAGATACAGAGAGTGAGAGAGAGCAGGTGTGTATCCTGAAGGAGGAAATTTATGCTGGAGACAAAACACACAGAAAGGCATCCATTTATCTATCTATCATTAATTGTTCCATCCATTGTTTATCATTCAATCTATCCATCAATCCATTCATCATTTATGGTTCCATCATTTATCGTTCCATCATCCATCCTTCCATTGTTTATCGTTCCATACATTTTTCCATCATCCATTCATCTATCCATCATTTATCATTCCATTTATCCATCCATCCATTGTTTATCATTCCATCCTTCCATCATTTATCGTTCCATCCATCCATCCTTCCATTGTTTATTGTTCCATGCATCCATTCATCCATCTATCAATCAATCAATCCCTCCATCATTTATCGTTCCATCCATCCTTCCATCATTTATTTTTCCATCCATCCTTCCATCGTTTATTTTTCCATCCATCCATCCATCCATCCATCGTTTATCATTCCATCCTTCCATCCATCAATCCTTCCATCATTTATCATTCCATCTGTCCATACATCCATCCTTCCATCATTTATTGTTCCATCCATCCATCATTTATCGCTCCATCCTTCCATCCATCCATCAATCCTTCCATCATTTATCGTTCCATCCATCCTTTATTGTTCCATCCGTCCATCATTTATCATTCCTTCATCCATCCATACATCCATCATTCCATCCATCAATCCTTCCATCGTTTATCGTTCCATCCATCCATAGATCCATCCTTCCATCGTTTATTGTTCCATCCATCCATTTATTGTTCCATCCATCCATCGTTTATCATTCCATCCTTCCATCCATCAATCAATCCTTCCATCATTTATCATTCCATCATCCTTCCATCGTTTGTTCCATCCATCCATGCATCTATCCATCGTTGTCATTCCATCCTTCCATCCATCCAAACATCCATCCTTCCATCGTTTATTGTTCCATCCATCCATCATTTATTGTTCCATCCATCCATCATTTATTGTTACATCCTTCCATCGTTTATAATAATAATAATAATTCCTTACATTTATATAGCGCTTTTCAAGGCACTCAAAGCACTTTACATTGTGAGGGGGAGTCTCCTCATCCACCACCAGTGTGCAGCATCCACCTGGATGATGCGACGGCAGCCATAGTGCGCCAGAACGCCCACCACACACCAGCTTATTGGTGGAGAGGAGACAGAGTGATGAAGCCAATCAGCAGATATAGGGATTGTTAGGAGGTCTTGATGGTCAGAGGCCAATGAGCGAATTTTGGCCAGGATGCAGAGGTCACACCTCTACTTTTTTCGAAAGACATCCTGGGATTTTTAATGACCACAGAGAGTCAGGACCTCGGTTTAACGTCTCATCCGAAGGACGGTGATTTTTACAGTATAGTGTCCCCATCATTATACTGGGGCGCTAGGACCCACACAGACCACAGGTTTATCATTTCATCCTTCCATCCATCCATCCATACATCCATCCTTCCATCGTTTATTGTTCCATCCATCCATCATTTATTGTTCCATCCATCGTTTGTTCCATCCACCCATCCATCATCCATCCATCATTTATTGTTCCATCCATCTATCCACCATTTATCGTTCCATTTCTCCATCCATCATCCATCGTTCCATCCATCCATACATCTATCCATCCTTCCATTTTTTATTGTTCCATGCATCCATTCATCCATCCATCAATCAATCAATCCTTCCATCATTTATCGTTCCATCCATCCTTCCATCATTTGTTCCATCCATCCATGCATCTATCCATCGTTTGTCATTCCATCCTTCCATCCATCCAAACATCCATCCTTCCATCATTTATTGTTTCAACCATCCATCGTTTGTTTCATTGATCCATCATTTATTGTTCCATCCATACATCCATCCTTCCATTGTTTATTGTTCCATCCATCCATCCATCCATCTATCGTTTATCATTTTATTCATCCACCATTTATCATTCCTTCCATTCATCCATCATCTATGGTTCAATCCATCCATCCAACCATCAAAAATCCATCTATTTATCATTCCATCCATCTATCATTTATCATTTCATCAATCCAAACATTTTGTATGTTTTTTTTTTTTGAGTGATTTGGTTTATGTGGACACAGGAAGTGTATTGTAGTACCCAAGTTAGAATCAGAATCAGAAATAACTTTATTACCAAGTATGTTTACACACACAAGGAATTTGACTTGAGGACAGGAGCTTCCAGTGCAGAAGAAAGTGCGGACATAGTGCAGACATACATAACACAGTAGAAATGGAATATAACACTAATATACGAAAAACAGAAAATTAAATAATGCACTATCTACAGAAGTAAGTCATTATACACATATGTGTCCTTATAGACCATGTATTCAAGAACACTCTGCACAAAACATGATTTTCTAGTATTTTTGTCTTGTTTTCTAGTACAAATATCTAAACATTTTTTTCTTGAACATTCTTGAAAATAAGACTTAAAATCTTAAATCATTTTACCTGTCAAGTAAATGCATCTTGATTCAAGAAAGTTTAGATATGTGTACTAGAAAACAAAAGAAAAATACTAAGATGATAATTTTTTGCAGTGCACACACACTGTTTCTCACTCACATACACACACAGATTTCTAATTGCTGAAATGATCTGATGGTTTTTCTGTCATCTGATCCCAGAGGAGGACTCGTCTCAGCGGGAGACTCTGGTGTCTCTCGTGTGTCTCTCCGTCTCGTGTCTCCAATCACATTCCGGCTCTAATGATGCTGGAGAAAATTGAATTTCTGCACTCGATGTATCTCTGGGAAAAGAAGCAAGTGTCACTGTCCTCCATGCCCCCTCTCTCTCCGTCAGTGCTGCTGTTATGCTCGCTGTCTTACTATAAAGTGGATTTTGTAATCATGTTGTCATATACGCTGTGCTTATGTTTATTCGTGTTCTATTGCATTGGAAAGCGTGTGCGGCTGCAGGCTGAGAGTTATTAGAGCTGCTGTTCTAATACTTCTGATTCTCCTCTGACTGGATTATATTGCCACATAATGAGGTTTTATTTGCGTTGTGTGAGAAGTGTAATGGAGTTAGAGCTGAACTGAGTCCAGACGTGATCCGGTCCGGTTGCTCTGTGAGCGTCAGACGTGTGAGGTCGGGTATCGTGTCACATCTGGAAGTGCAGAACTCATTTAGCTGAGCGTAATGTGTGAATGAGAACATTAATGTGTGAATTACATCGCTGAGAGACTCGACACGCGTCACAGACGCCTCGGGAACATCCTTCTGGAGATGCTTTATAGCAGTGCATTGCTGATTTCTGGATTCTGATTGGCTGGCAGACGTTCCAGGTGTTGATTAATGAAGTGCATCCAGGTTTATTGACTAGCGATGGGAATTTTTCAGAGTTTCTTTTCTTTCAAAGAAGAACCATCATACGGACTACCAGTGTTGGGTGTAACTAATTACTAAGTAATAGTGGATTTAACATCAAAATTTAAAGTCCAACCTTAAAATGCATGCTTTTTATGTACCCTTCTCACTTTAAATACTTTGGCGAGTTAATAAGAATATTAGTAACACTTTAGTGTTCAATTCTCACTGTTAACTAGTTGGTTATTAGCATAAATATTACTGGGATATTGGCTGTTTATTATTACTTAATAAAAAATTAAAAAAAACATATTAATGTCTAATTCTGCAAGACCTTATTCTAAATCCTTAATCCTATCCAATTCTTAAACTTAACAACTACTTTACTAAGTATTAATAATCAGTAAGAGGCAGAAGTCATAGTTAATAGTTAGTTAATAGTGAGAAATGAAACCTAATATAAAGTGTGACCAGAATAATTTATGTAGTTACTTGAATTAAAAGAAGCGTTTCATGTCTATCCTTGTATGTTTAATTGTCGAGGTTGATATAGGATTTCGAAAGTAATTAGTAATAAGTAATTAAATACTTTTTGGAGAGAGTAATGTGTACAGTAATCTAATTACACTGTTAGTAATTAGTAACTAGTAATGAATTACTTTTTTAGAGTAACTTACCCAACACAGCGGCCTACCAGCTGCAATACTTTAATATTAGCTAGAATACTTAATATTTCAACTATTTTAATTAAATTATTCTACTGACAAAACTTGTTTGTAAAAATATTTTAAATGATATAAAAAACTAAAAAAAAAAAAAAAACTCTTTAAAGTAATGTTTAAGGTGTGTGAACTCATATTAACTGAAAATGTGAAAATATCTACCTGGCTTTTATTTTATTAGAAGGCTTTATAGCAGGGCATTGATGAATTCTTGATTCTGATTGGTTGACAGATGTTTCAGAAGATGAATAATTAAGTATGTACATGTTTATTATCTATGGATGGTTCTAGATCACGTTTCCTTTAAGGAACCACCAAATAAGTAATCATAACTTTTAAAATGTAAACTGCCATAATTTTTTAGTAGTTATTATGAATGACCAAATTTGTTTGTAATACTTTAAAATGTCTAGAAAGAAAACTCTTTTGAAAATAGGTTTAGGAATGGAATTCCGAGTTTATTGACTAGAAATGGGAATTTTCAGCAATTTAATTATTCTAGGTTTGTTTATATTAAATAAGCATAAAAAATGTATCTAAATTATAACTATCTAAAGCTATAATATAGCCTAGAATACATTAAAACTTTTTATTTTTTATTTTTATTTTTTTAAATAATGATTAAGGTGTGTGAATTTTTTATTTTATTTTATTTTATTTTATTTTAATTTTTCATTTCATAGACAAAGTGCCAAATAACTCATTGTGGTTTCCCATGACCTACAGGTGTAACATTTTAGGTCACGCATTTAAATTTTATTCATGTAATTACTTACAACACTTCTTAATAAAAAATACTTTAAAATGTTTAAAAACTCTTCATGAAAAAAAGTGATTAAGATGTGTGAGTCACATTAATTAAAGGTATAAAATACCTGCCTGACTTTTATTTTTTTTGTTATCAACATTTTTTATTTTTCATACATAATATCCAAAAAAAAAAACAAATAAACAAATAAATAAAAATAAAAAATACAAGATAATAATAAAAAACAACAACAGACACATACTCAATATCTCAAAGTCCAGTCAAAGGGAGGGAGAGAGGGAAGGACAAGAAAAACACAAAAGTCACTCCTTTATACAGTCACGTATATCAAAGAGAAAGCACTGCCAAGCATCAATGGTAGAAGGCTTGGCCCCATTGATTCGTGCTGTTGTACATTCACAAGTCACTATTTGCAGGAGGCTACGGATCCAATATGTTTTTCCACACATGTGCGGTGTAAACCAGTTTTGTATTATTGTCTTCTTCTCAGCTGTAAAACCAGCAAACAACATTCTCTTTTGCATTGAAGTTATACAGAGACCAGAATCATCATTAAGAAGACACAAACTTGGATTAACAGACCAATCAATATGCAGTAAGGATGATAGAACCAGGTTTACATGTGTCCATAGACTGATGACGACAGGACGTTCCCAAAACATATGCAGAAAAGTACCTGACGATGTAGTATTACATATATGGCAGTTGAGATTCGGTTGTAGTTTCATTTTATATCTTTTGTAAGGAGTTATGTGTGCTCTATGAATGACTTTGAAGTGAATAAGACGATGAGCCAGATTTTTAGATGTTAAACTGAGATTAGACCACACTCTCTCCCAGTCGACAGACAAATTAAGGTCAGATAATTCAAGTCAAGTCAAGTTGAGCTTTATTGTCATTCCGCTACATGCGGGGGCATACAGTGGAACGAAATGTCGTGCCTCACAGGACCACGGTGCTACATAAATACAGGCATACAACAATGGAGTAAGACAATATAAACCTATACACAACTATCCTACTGATAGATTTTGACTATAAATATAAATATACTATCTATAAAAAAGTACCTATACAAACTAAAAAATACAAACTATACAAACTATACGAATGCTTCAGATAAGTACTGTACATGTGCAAGGAGAAACATTGAGTTCAAGCAGCTGGCTGGGGAACAGTGCAGGATGATTTGTAGTGCATGAGCATGTAAACATACATATATTACGGAGTTCTTTTTGTGGGATTTGTGTACACACAGCAGTGTGTGTGAAAAGTGACTAGTGCGCATAGAGGAGGAGAGTGTGCTACTACAGGTGGTTTGTACAGGCCCACTCACCTGTGTGTAGCACACTTCGAATTGCACGTTACATGTTACAGGAGGTAGGGGGTTTGTATGGGGGTTCAGAGAGGGGCGGGGTGATTTGAGTTCAGGGCTCTCACAGCCTGGGGGAAAAAGCTGTTGAGCAGTCTGGCAGAGCGGGCTCTGATGCTCCGGTACCGTCTTCCTGATGGTAGGAGCTGGAAGAGACTGTGGGAGGGGTGTGTGGAGTCCTTCACGATACTATTGGCTTTGCTGGAGCATCGTGTGAGGAAAATATCCAGGATGGAGGGGAGAGGGGCACCGATGATCCTTGCAGCGGTGTTCACTGTCCGTTGTAGGGTCTTGCGGTCTGCTGCAGTACAGTTCCGTACCAGACAGTGATGCAGCTGGTCAGCACACTCTCAATGGTGCCCCTGTAGAAAGTGGTGAGGATGGGTGGAGGGAGGCTTGCTCTTTTCAGCCGGCGGAGGAAGTGTAGGCGCTGTTGTGCCTTCTTGGAGAGTGACATGGTGTTGGTGGACCAGGTGAGATCCTCTGTGATGTGCACCCCAGGAATTTAGTGCTGCTGACTCTCTCCACAGGCGAGCTGTCGATGGTCAGTGGGGGGTGATCACCGGAGTTTCTCCTGAAGTCCATCACAACCTCCTTTGTCTTACTCACATTGAGGGACAGGTTGTTAGTGCCACACCATTCAGCCAGCTGTGCCACTTCCTCTCTGTAGTGCGTTTCATCGTTGTTGCTGATGAGGCCTACCACTGTTGTGTCATCAGCGAACTTGATGATGTGGTTGGAGCTGGACTTGGCAGTGCAGTCGTGGGTCAGCAGCGTGAAGAGCAGCGGGCTGAGCACACAGCCTTGTGGGGCACCTGTGTTCAGTGTGGTAGTGCTCGAGGTGTTGTGGCCGACACGGACTGACTGAGGTCTTCCGGTTAGAAAGTCCAGGATCCAATTGCAGAGGGAATTGTTAAGGCCCAGCAGGTTGAGTTTATTTATGAGCTGTTGTGGGATTATTGTGTTGAATGTTGAGCTGAAGTCAATGAACAGCATTCTAACGTAGGAGTCTTTATTTTCTAGGTGGGTAAGAGCCAGGTGGAGAGTGGAGGAAATTGCATCGTCCGTGAGCGGTTCGGACGGTATGCAAACTGGAGCGGATCGAGTGTGTTGGGAGGCTGGTTTTGATGTTGTGCATGACTAACCTCTCAAAGCACTTCATTATGATTGGAGTCAGTGCTATGGGACGGTAGTCATTTAGACAGGACACAGGTGATTTCTTTGGTACCGGTATGATTGTTGTGGATTTGAGACATGTGGGGACGACTGCCTGGCTCAGCGAGGTGTTGAAGATATCTGTTAGGACATCTGTCAGCTGTGCAGCACAGTCTTTCAGTACACGGCCAGGTATGTTGTCGGGACCCGCAGCCTTGCGTGGGTTGATCCTAGATAGGGACTTCCTTACGCCGGCTGGAGACAGACAGAGCGCCTGGTCGTTGGGAGGTGTGGGCAGTTTTGTGCAGGTGTGTCATTCTGCATTTCAAACCATGAGTAAAAGTGGTTGAGTGTATCTGGGAGGGATGTGTCGTCATCACAGGCCTGTGGCGGGGGCGTGTAGTCTGTGATGGTCTGAATAGCTTGCCACAGGCTCCGTGTGTCACTGCTGTCTGTGAAGTGATTGTTGATTTTTTGAGGATATGACCGTTTTGCATTTTGATGCTGCGGGACAGATTGGCTCTTGCTGTTTTGAGGGCTGCTTTATCTCCTGATCTGAATGCTTCATCTCTGGTCTTTAGCAGCCCACGAACCTCTGCTGTCATCCATGGCTTCTGGTTGGCGTGTGGTGATGGTCTTGGTGACTGTCACATCATCAGTGCACTTTTGGATGTAAGCAGTCACAGTTTCAGTGTACTCCTGCAGGTCTGTGTGGTTGTTGTAGGTGGCCGCCTCTTTAAACATGTTCCAGTCTGTGTCCTGGAAGCAGTCCTGCAGTGCTGAGGTGGCATTGTCTGGCCATACCTTGATCTGTTTGTGAACCGGTTTGGCCAGTTTCAGAAGTGGTCTGTATGCTGGGATTAGCATAACAGAGATGTGGTCTGAGTACCCGAGGTGGGGGCGGGGTTCAGCTTTGTATGCGCTCTTAACTGTTGTGTAAACAAAGTCCAGTGTGTTATTTCCCTTGTTGCAAAGTTCACATGTTGGTAGAACTTTGGCAAAACTGTCTTTAGGTTTGCGTGGTTGAAGTCACCGGCTATGATGAAAAAGCCGTCGGGGTTATTTGTTTGTTGTTCGCTGATGGCGCTGTACAGCTCGCGAAGCGCGTCCTTTGCATTTGCGCACGGTGGGATGTATACCGCGACAATAACAATGGCCGTGAACTCCCGCGGCAGATAGAACGGTCGACACTTCACAAACATAAACTCCACCAGCGATGAACAGTGTTTTGTCACTACCCCAGCATTGTTACACCATTCTTTGTTGACGTACACACACAAGCCACCGCCATGAGTCTTACCAGACAGTGATGAATCTCTGTCCGCGCGGTAGCAAGTTAGTCCGTGCAGCTGAATGGCGGAGTCCGGGATGTTGTCGTTCAGCCATGTTTCAGTGAAAACAAACACACAACAATCCCTTGTCTCATGCTGTGTAGATCGACTGAGTTGAATTAAGTCCAGTTTGTTTTCCAGAGAGCGAACGTTTGAGAGCATGAGTGTTGGAAGAGCCGGTCTTGTGGGGTTTTCCTCAGCCTAGCTCAGATACCTCCGCGCTTACCGCGCTTCCGTCCTCTCTCACACCGCTTGCGACGCCGCCTTGTGCGGGTAGCGACAGTAGGCGAGGCCGCGGTCTCGAGGTCCGGCTTCAGCAGTAAACAGAGGCCTCGTAGCTTCTCAGTAGCCGCCGGCGAGAGTTGGTCTTTGTATGCGTTGCCGATATCCAAAAGTCTTTGGCGAACATATTTGAGTTTAGGAGTGATTTCCTTATGAACTAGCGGTAAATTTACACTATTTGGAGACGAACAGACGACATTAAAAGACAAAAAAGCACCGTCTTTGGGACCTGGAGCAGCCGCTGCGTCTGATCGCGCCGCCATCTTGGATCTGTTCCCTATTCCAAATAGTTTTAATAGAAAGAGGTTTTGTAATGCAATCAATAATCATTATATATTAAAGAAACAGACGGCCGACCAACAGATGGTGCAATCCAATCTTGCATAGGATGAGAGGAGATGGGGGATGCCCAAGGAACTCCATACGCTTTGAGAGCAGAACGTAATTGAAGAAAGACAAAATATGCGGATGCTGGTAGACAAAATTTGGTTCTTAATGTCTGAAATGAACGTAGGCCCTGGTTATCATATATATCACCGCATGTGTTTACACCCAAAGAGGACCAAGAGGGTTGGACAAATGGACGATTTCCGCATACAGAATTAAAATTGTGCCATAAAGGTGTACTATTACAAAATTTGAAGGTTCCTCCTATCCGACGTTCCACCGTTTTCCAGATTTTAATAGAGTTGGCCACAACCGGACCAAATTTATAATTATCCCCTTTTTTTCCTGTGCCAGTAAATAACATATCTTGGAGTCTATTTGGTTTAACCTTGTCAGCTTCAATCACTCTCCAAGAAACTGTAGATTGAGGATCAACCCAATTATGAAGAGCCTTAAGCTGGAACGACCAATAATACAGTTCAAAATTTGGTGCTATTAGGCGCTTCTCCTGCGCTATTAGGATGTTGTAATGTGGTAAGCTTAATTCTGGGGCATTTATCATTCCAGATAAATTTAGAAATTATGGAGTTGATCTCCTTAAAGTAACCTGGAGGGGGAGAAAGTGGTAGCATAGAGAAAAAAAAAATTAAATCGAGGTAACAAATTCATCTTAACAGTGGAGATTCTTCCTTGAAGAGAGACTTTAAGATTCTTCCATCTTTGAATGTCATTTTTGACCTTAACTAAAATATTATTCAAATTGTCTCTGGCAATCTTATGAATGTTTTTATATATGGTAATGCCCAAATAGATGAAAGATTCCTTAATAGGGATAAATGAGGGAATAGAAGAATTAACTTTAACATTGTTAATTGGCATTAAAGCAGATTTGCTCCAATTTATTTTATATCCTGATAAGCTACTAAAATTATCAAATTCCTTAATTATACTAGAGACTGAAACATCAAAGTGGTCTAAATATAGAATAATATCATCAGCGTATAATGAAATACTATGATTATGATCATGAATCTTAATTGATACTTCAGATTTCCTGATGGCTTGTGCTAAGGGTTCAAGAGATAAGCAAAACAATAAGGGGGAAAGCGGACATCCCTGCCCTGTTCCCCGCTGCAAAGGGAATGGGGGGGAAATAATATTACCAGTTATGACTGATGCTGCAGGTGCGTGGTATAATGTCTTAATCATAGAAATGAAGTGTTTACCGAAGCCGAAACATTGCAGAACTGCCCACATATAATTCCACTCTAGCCTGTCAAAGGCTTTTTCTGCATCAAGTGAAAAGACCGCACAAGAGGTCGGGTGGGAGTCTGCAAAGTCAAGAATATGAAGGAGTCGACGCATATTGTCAGATGCATTGCGCCCCTTGATGAAACCAGTTTGGTCCTCCTTGATCAAACTATGAAAAGCAAAAACTTTAGCATAGATTTTAAGATCACATGGGATAAGCGAAATCGGTCTGTAGCTGGAACAATCTAATGGGTCTTTCCCTTTTTTAAGAAGTAATGAAATCAGTGAGGTTTTTTGATCTCTATGAAATACCCCATGTTCAATTGCAAAATTAAATGAATTAAGCATAAGTGTCCCTACCAAATCCCAAATTTCTAAATATAATTCAGGGGGGAGACCATCTAGACCCGGCGATTTGCCCTTTTGAAGGCTTTTTAGAGAGACATGCAGCTCCTCCAAACTTAATGGGGCCTCCAAAGATTCTTTATCCACATGTGAGATTCGAGGCAGTTCCAATATATCTAAATACTGCTTACAAATTGGTTCATCAAAATCTGTTTCGCTTTATACAGATTCATGTAAAAACCTTTAAATATGTCATTAATTGCCGCAGGGTTCGTGGTGACCTGATCATCCGATGATTTTATTGCGCTAATATATGCCTTAGACTCGCATTCTTTCAACCTAAGGGCCAATAAATGACTAGGCCTCTCTGATTCAAAATAATATTTTTGCCTAGTCCTATGTAAAATAAATTTCGCCTTTGTGTGAAAGTAAATCATATTCTTCTTTTAAGAGAGACTTTAAGATTCTTCCATCTTTGAATGTCATTTTTGACCTTAACTAAAATATTATTCAAATTGTCTCTGGCAATCTTATGAATGTTTTTATATATGGTAATGCCCAAATAGATGAAAGATTCCTTAATAGGATAAATGAGGGAATAGAAGAATTAACTTTAACATTGTTAATTGGCATTAAAGCAGATTTGCTCCAATTTATTTTATATCCTGATAAGCTACTAAAATTATCAAATTCCTTAATTATACTAGAGACTGAAACATCAAAGTGGTCTAAATATAGAATAATATCATCAGCGTATAATGAAATACTATGATTATGATCATGAATCTTAATTGATACTTCAGATTTCCTGATGGCTTGTGCTAAGGGTTCAAGAGATAAGCAAAACAATAAGGGGAAAGCGGACATCCTGCCCTGTTCCCCGCTGCAAAGGGAATGGGGAAATAATATTACCAGTTATGACTGATGCTGCAGGTGCGTGGTATAATGTCTTAATCATAGAAATGAAGTGTTTACGAAGCGAAACATTGCAGAACTGCCCACATATAATTCCACTCTAGCCTGTCAAAGGCTTTTTCTGCATCAAGTGAAAAGACCGCACAAGAGGTCGGGTGGGAGTCTGCAAAGTCAAGAATATGAAGGAGTCGACGCATATTGTCAGATGCATTGCGCCCCTTGATGAAACCAGTTTGGTCCTCCTTGATCAAACTATGAAAAGCAAAAACTTTAGCATAGATTTTAAGATCACATGGGATAAGCGAAATCGGTCTGTAGCTGGAACAATCTAATGGGTCTTTCCCTTTTTTAAGAAGTAATGAAATCAGTGAGGTTTTTTGATCTCTATGAAATACCCCATGTTCAATTGCAAAATTAAATGAATTAAGCATAAGTGTCCCTACCAAATCCCAAATTTCTAAATATAATTCAGGGGGGAGACCATCTAGACCCGGCGATTTGCCCTTTTGAAGGCTTTTTAGAGAGACGTGCAGCTCCTCCAAACTTAATGGGGCCTCCAAAGATTCTTTATCCACATGTGAGATCCGAGGAAGTTCCAATTTATCTAAATACTGCTTACAAATTGGTTCATCAAAATCTGTTTCGGCTTTATACAGATTCATGTAAAAACCTTTAAATATGTCATTAATTGCCGCAGGATTCATGGTGACCTGATCATCCGATGATTTTATTGCGCTAATATATGCCTTAGACTCGCATTCTTTCAACCTAAGGGCCAATAAATGACTAGGCCTCTCTGATTCAAAATAATATTTTTGCCTAGTCCTATGTAAAATAAATTTCGCCTTTGAGTGTGAAAGTAAATCATATTCTTCTTTTAAAGAGGACAACTGTGTAGCCTGTTGATCAGTAAAATGTTGTTTTTGTAGGTTTTGCAATGATTGGATTTTATTTTCTAATTGTGTAAACTGGTGAGTTTTCGCTTTGGCAAGAGTAGAAGAGAAAGATATACAGAATCCTCATATATCCTTGTATACATTATTTGAGGATCCACATCAGAGGGCATATTGATTTCAAGAAATTCCTTAATATATTCTTTTAGTGAAGTAATGAAAGTCTGATTACTCAATAATGATATGTTAAAGCGCCATCTAGGGGACTTGGCTTTAACATCGGAAAGAGGAACACTGCACAACACAGCAGAATGATCAGATAATAAAATTGGTAATATAGAAATGGAGGAATTCGACGAAATCAAAGATGGGCTGAGAAATATGTAGTCTATCCTAGAGAAAATCTTATGTCTCAGATTGAGATTTATCTAAAGCAGGATTTATGACAGCATTAAAATCACCACCCACCACTAATGGGCAGTCAGTCTGCTCAAGTAATGTTTTGGAAATCTGTGTAAGGAACGCACTGTCTGTCTCATTCGGACCATAAATAGAGACCAATGTTAGCCTATTATTATATATTTTGCATCGGATAAAAACAAATCTACCCTTCTCATCACTACCAAGGTGTTCAATTGTTAGATTTAACAAGGATAAGCACCCCCTTAGTTTTATTTTGAGCGCAGGAAAAAGCCACTAATTTATAATATTTATTCTGAAAACGTGTCACGTCAGATTGTTTTAAATGCGTCTCTTGAATTAGGGCACAAGAAATAGATTTACGGTGTAAATATTCTAACACACGGGTTCGTTTAACAGCAGAATTTAAACCATTCACATTCAGTGATAAAATATTTAGAGTATGCATTGAATATTCATAATCCCAAAACTGTATTCAATAAATGAAAAAAAAACAGAAGCACTTCCATTCTGTAAGTAGCATGTAAACGCTGATGTGCATTTTAGATACCAAACCTCCTAGATGAAAAATCCCTTTAGAAATAAGGTCAAATAAATAACAGAATAAATGTCTGTTGTAAAAAGTAAAAACAACATAAAAACCTGAACAACCAACAACCATAAACAAGGAACAACTCAGACCGCACATTACCGAGAACATAGGTCTGACTGAGCAACAAAAATAGTGATGGTTCGTGACCGATCCACTCCAACGCAAGACATGTCTCCCGAAAGGCCCACACAGCCAAAAAAATTTTTTAATTAAACCTACTCTCAATTAGTCCCCTCCAAAAAAGAGAGAGAAAAAAAAGGAGTGTAAGTCTTACCAGCAACGAGATCGAGAACGAGATTTTTACGTCCGTGACTGCCCTCCTATCCTCACGTGCATCTGCTTGCACAGAATCAACGCGGTCACGTGTCTGCTTCACCGCGGTAGTTATGGCCTCAAACTCCTCTCTTAGCTCTTAAACAGACTTGTTGGTCGCTTGTATGTCCTCACGCAGTTCGCGCAATGCTGGAATCAGTACAGAGTCCATCGCATCTCTTACTGCCGAATTCACAACCGAATTCAAAATGCTTTGCTGCTCTTTAAATGCTAGTTCAATACGGCTAGCAATAGCATCGTCGAGATCTTCTCTGGAGATGGCGGAATCTCTGAATTTTTTCTTCATTGGCGATTGCTCAATCTCTCTTTTCCGATCCCCTTTGTCTGCTTTAGCACTCATGATGGGTCCAATGCAGATTGGTTCAAATTTTACTGACAGGATCATACAATATGTGGCAAAGTGAGCAGAGCGAAAGACTAAGCTTGCATCGCCGTCGAAGGGTCACGTGATCCCCCCCCTACCTGACTTTTATTTGATGCTTACATCTCTTGACATTTTAGAGTAATTAAATGAAAATGCTATGAATGTTTTTCAGAAACATATGAAAGTATTGATAGAGGTTTATCTGTGGTGACAGATGCTGATCTGAAGCGTTTGAGAAACTGAATCAATGGGAGTTAATGCTGTTGAAATGAGAGCGAATGGAGGACGATCCTCACGGCGTATTGATCTGGAGTTTCTTCATCAATACCTGTGTTAATCAAGAGCGCTTGGCCTGCTCACCGCCACTGAAGAGTTAATTTAATGTGATCAGGTGACATTTGAAACCGAGTGCTATCACATGCCACCGTCACAGACGAAAGGTCAGACACAACAGACGCGATTCTGATGCGTGAAGTGATGCTCTTCATCTCCACATCAGCATTTACTCCTCAGAAAGACTACAAATCTACTGGAATGTACACTGTAAAAATATAATGAATAATCAAATCTGTTTCTTTGTATCAACTCAAATTTGAAGGGTTCAGATGCAAAAGCCTCCAAGTGCCGTCTGAAATTTTCTTCTAAAATGAGCATTTTCATCAGGCTCCTATATTTATTTTCAGCTATTTCACTTTCACTTTAATTGCATTGCCTTTAGAGTAAAATTACTGAACCTAAACATAAAAGACTGATGAAAAATGCTCATTTTAGATGAAAATGTCAGATAGAGGCTTTTGCATCTGAGCTCTTCATTTGTAGTTTAAACAACTTGTTGTTTCAAATTTAGTTTTGTTTGAATTGTTGGATCAAAAATGTGTTATTTAGGCTACTTAACTGAAGTTAAACCAACAAATCATTTTCACAATGTAGTATTTTTTTACATCAAAACTGAAAAAAAAAAAAAAAAAAAGATATTAGTTAACATATGTTTTTTTGTTTGTTTGTTTTTTTTTTGTTTTTTTGTTTTTACTTTAATTCACCAAATTTAACCAATTTCAAATTCCTTTTTTCAAGTTTTTTTTTTTTATTTATACAAGATGCAACTAAAATTTTTAAGTCAGTTTAATATAATTAGTAATATAATATTATTACAAAATTTATATATAATATAATCTTGCAATTCTGAGAAGAAAAGTCCAAATTGTGAGATATAAAATTCAGAATTGTGAGTTAAAAATTTGCAGTTATCTTTATTTTTTTAATTCCATGGTGGAAAAAAAATAGAATTGAAAAATTGCAAAAACTCAAGTCTGAGGAAAAAACTGTCCAAATTGCAAGATGCAAATTATTATTGTTCTTTTGCAGAAACTTACTTTTTTTTTTTTTTTTTTTTACTTTTTTGTATAATTTTTATTCAATGCACTTTGAATTACCATTTGTGAATGACATGAGTTGCAGAAATAGTAAAACTGCTTAGTGAGGTTAAAGCGGCTTCCTGAAGTTGCGAGCCGGACTCGAAGCCTGCTCCTCTGATGAAGGTCTGTGTGTGTTTGTGTGTGTCAGGTGAAGTGCTGTAAGTACTGGCCAGACGACACCGAGATCTACAGAGACATCAAGGTGACGCTGATCGAGACGCAGCTTCTGTCCGAGTACGTCATCAGAACGTTTGCGGTGGAGAAGGTGAGGAGACACCTGCAGAACACAATCAGCTCCGTCTGACCCGGAACTGATACCTAAATATTTCTAAAATAGTTTAAACTAAGTCAAAAATATTTAAAAATCTGCGCCAATTGAGTAAAATTGAAAATATTGTTGGGTGCGTGGATTAAATCAATAGAAAAAAATGCAAAAAGCAAAAGCAAATAATCCGCACACCAAACGAAATGCAAAGTTTTGTTAGTGCACGTTAGTACACTTTAGTTTTGCTGTCACCTTCATGTAAATCTTCAGGAATAAATTTTTGTTCACAAGAACTTTGAACTTTGCATTTTGTTTGGTGTGCAGATTTTTTGCTGTTGCTTTTAGTTTATAGTAAGGGAATGAAGTTTTGCACATGCTTCAAGACCCTCAAAATACACATCATTTATCATTTTATCATTTATTTTTCAGATTTTTTTACAATTATTTTTTCTAAGATTGTGTTTGGGTCATTTTAATGTATGGAGTACAAATAGTGTCAAAAATAATTTCAGTAAAATTATCTATGGAGTTATATTGGTGTCAAAAACTTTTGTCAAATATATTTAGCCTTCACACACTTTTAGACTGATTTTTATTGATCAACATGAATATGCCTGTTAGGGGTGGAACGGTTCAACTTACTCACGGTTCGGTTTGTATCACGGTTTCGATACGGTTCTGTATGTGCTATGTTTAGGGAAAAACTATACTGTCAAATAAAAATAAAGAACATAACAATACTCTATCTAACTACAAGCAACAGGACAAATAAATACAATAGAGTAAAGATACAAATAAAATAAACAGTGATTTTCAGTTTTTTTTTAACATTAGTTTTTAGGTACAGAAATTGAATAAAGTAATCAAATGTAAAATAGCATTGCATATTTTACTGTATAAATTAAAGATTAATCTTTATTAAAGTTACAAAAGCTATTCAATCAAGAGCAGTGAGTGATGTCCTTGTTGTTGCTGTATGATTATTATTAAGAAAGTGCTGTCACTTTAAGAGAATGCACTGATCCAGCACATTCAGCCGGCTATGTCTGCTATAGGATACTTAGCAAGATGGGCATTTTGACCATTTTTGTGTGAATTTGTTCATTCAAACACAATACTTCAGAGAGAGCTTAATCTCACAGCACGCATGAGCTTGTGTCCTCTGGCTCTTAAATAATTAAACTGGCAAGGCTTCAATGAGTTTAGTTTAAACACAGATATCAACGTGTGCTGTTCAGGTCTCGCCTGCGTGCGCGCTATCAGCATGATGACGGAATAAATGACTGCTCATATTCCAGCATACAGCACTCACATTGAACAAAGAGTGAATGGTTTGTCCAAGTTTTTTTTTTTTTCTTCGCTGTTGTTGCATTAGGAAGCCAGAATGCGCATCCATCAACAGAAACATACATTAGCCGAACCCTGTTTTTATAACGAACCATATTACAGATGCGTTGTCAGATTTAAGTTGAACCGATTTTTAAGATTCGATTTTTTTTACTGAGAACCGATCCAGCCCTAATGCCTGTTGATGTTAATTTAGATTTTTCTTTTTACTTTTTTTACTTTTTTTTTAACTTTTTCATCTGAACGTGAAAGTTTATGTAATTTGTTTTAAAATGTTTCAGAGTAATATTTACACCATTTTGATGTGGTTTTGTTGGAAAGAAATATGTAGGTTGGATAAATGTGGACTGCTTTTGATCAATCCTGAGTTTAATGAAAAGCTCTTCACTAGCTGTTGTCGTAGTTTTGGTAGATTTTAGTCAGTTGTCAGCAGATAAAGAGTGTGTGAATGTGAGCGGCTCGGGTCTGAAGATGAAGTGTGTGTTCGTTATTATAAAACGGATAGTTCTGGTCCTTGATTCTGATTGGTTGAGCCACGTTCGAAGCCATGTTGTAAATTACACTACAAACCTACACCTTTGTTTACTTTGTGTGTTGCTTGGCAACCACTTTGTTCCAACCACAACTGTTTCTGAGGAACTACATTGTTTGGTGGAAGAATACTATTTTTATTAATGTCATGACACTTATTTGCTCTGCTTTATTTTGTGAAACCTTACTTAGTATATGCACTGTAAAAAGTTGAGCCAACTTAAAATTTTAAGGCAACCAGCTTCAGCAGATTTTTGAGTTTGCTCAACTTATTTTTGTGGGAGATTCTCAAATTTTTGTTGTATAAACTTAAAACGACAAGTTGAGAAAACTCAAAAATCTGCTGAAGCTGGTTGCCTTAAAATTTTAAGTTGGCTCATTTTTTTTTTTTTTTTTCAGTGTGGAATAACTGTTTTATAAAAGCAATAAGCCCTGTGAAGCTGTGGTTTACGGTGAATTTATAACAGCTAAGGGGGTTTTAGGCACTCCGCTTCACGTCGTACCTAACAACGCCCCTTAACTGTTCTAAATTCACTGTAAACCACGGCTTCTTGGGGCTTATTGCTTTAGTAAAGCTCGGGTCTGATGATGATGATGGTGATGATGAAGTCTCTGTCCGTTCTGCAGCGAGGAGCTCACGAGATCCGTGAGATCAGTCAGTTTCATTTCACCGGTTGGCCGGATCACGGCGTTCCGTATCACGCCACGGGTCTGCTGGGGTTCGTGCGGCGGGTCAAAACCAAATCGCCCACCAACGCCGGACCCATCGTGGTCCACTGCAGGTACCAGAACACATTACCTACAGAGACCCTTTATAACACCAACATGACTGTCTGACTTCATTTGTTGTTATTTGAACTTTGTTGTTTTTGATTCATGAATTTTGAGAAGCTACTTCTAACAATATAAAAATTACATTTTTTTATTATTATTATTATAAAAGGGATCTATGTTTACTTTTTGAAAAATGTTCAATTATAAATAAAGCGCATCATGAAACACTCATTGTAGTAAGACTGAACAGATGTTGCTGTTATTATTATATCAACACTACCAGTCAAACGTTTGAAATAAATTAAATGTAAATATATATATAGTGCTGTCACACAATTAATCGTGATTAATCGCATCCAAAATAAAACTTTTTGTTTACAGAATGTATGTGTACTGCGTATATTTATTATGTATATATAAATACACACACATACAGTATATATATTTTGAAGATCTTTACATGTATATACATTTATATATGTATATTCTTATTTTTATATATATATATATATTTAATTTATAAACATAACATATTTTTCTTAAATATATACATGCATGTGTTTGTATTTATATATACATGATAAATATACACAGTATACATACATATATTATGTAAACAAAAACTTTTATTTTGGATGTGATTAATCGTTTATGTGTGTATCTGTGTGTGTGTGTGTGTGTGTGTGTGTGTGTGTGTGTGTGTGTGTGTGTGTTTGTCTGTTTATTTTTTGAAAGAAGCTTTTTCTGCTCTCCAAGATTGGATTTATTTATCCAAAAATACAGTTTAAACAGTAATATTGTGTATAAAAAACATGTTAATTATTCCACAGAATAAAAAAGGTAATTGTGAAATTTTTTGCAACTTTTGTTCTCACAGTTTTGACTTTATATATTCAGAATTGCAAACTTCACAATTACCTTTTTTATTATTATAATTTTATTCCGTGAAACAATAAAAACATTTAAAAAGAAACAATAAAAAGAATTGCGAGATGTAAACTTCTTTTGAAAGCATTAAAAATGTTTAATTATTCCAAAGTTTATTTATTTATGTCTATTTATTTTGTAGTGCCATTCTGTTTTTTATATGTTGATATTACAATCAAGTGAGAGAAGTTGGAACTAATGTAAAAGTTACTTAAAACTTATCAATACATACATAAGACATCATTAATTCAAGAAAGATTTTTTTACTAAACAGAATCTCATTATTATAGTAATTCCTTCAGATTCAGCTGAAGCTCTTCTCCAGACAGATGTTGCCATTAGTGTGATTTTAATTAGTTTTATTCCTGTGGTTTTATCTGTGGATCTGAATCTGTGATTTGATTGGTCGCTCACAGTGCGGGGGCGGGGCGAACGGGCTGCTTCATCGTGATTGACATCATGCTGGACATGGCAGAGCGGGAAGGAGTCGTCGACATCTATAACTGCGTGAGAGAGCTGCGATCGCGTAGAGTCAACATGGTGCAGACCGAGGTACTCCTTCCCTCACCTTTGACCTCTGACCTCTGACCTCTTCACCTTCACCTCACTGAGCCTGTCCAATACATGTGAAAACGAGAGGATTCTTGTTGTCTGAATAATACATGATAATCACAGTTCAGTGTGTTGCAGTGAATTGCTGTTTGGTTACATTTTGATTGATATTTATATGATATAAATTATATTTTATAATTTTTTTTTTTTATAAAATATTTATATATAAATATATAGTATATAAAAATGCTACACAAATAAATGTAAAGTGAATTATATTAATTTAAATTAATTAGAACAAACCCAGTCACACAAACACTGTAAAAAAAAAAAAAGAGAGAGAGAATAGAATTTTTTTAAACAAATATTTATTTTATTATCATTTACTTTTATGTGTTTATATTTATAATGTATTTATATTAAATAAAATACTAAATTAAAACTAGAAGCTTAGAACAAACCCTGACACACAAAAGAGAGAATAGATAAATAAACAAACAAATAAATAAATAAATATAGAGTTATAGGGTAATGAATAATAAATGCAATTGAATTAAACTGTATTAAAATAAAATGTAATTAATAATAATTAATTAAAAAATATTTATATTTACATGTAAAGTTAGAGGTTTAGAACAAACCCTGACACACAAAAGAGACAATAGACACGTTTTTTAAATATGTGGGATAAATATGGTTCTGGTATAAGAGGCGAAACGAGGAGGTTGAACAGAAAGCTGTTAAAGCGCAGTAAATGTCTGATTCCAGCACATCAAACACTGAATAAATCATCTTTCCATTGATGTATGGTTTCTTATGATCGGACAATATTTGTCTGAGATGCAACTATTTGAAAAGGGTGCAAAAAAATCTAAATATTGAGAAAATCACCTTTAAAGTTGTCCAAATGAAGTTCTTAGCAATGCATATTACTAATCACAAATTAAGTTTTAATATATTTACGGTAGGACATTTACAAAATATCTTCATGGAACATGATCTTTACTTAATATCCTAATGATTTTTGCCATAAAATAAAAAATGATAATTTTGATCCATACAATGTATTGTTGGCTATTTCTACAAATATTCCTGTGCTGCTTATGACTGCTTTTGTGCTGCAGGGTCACATATTAACCTGTGAGCGTCTCAGAAACACTCGACCGGCCCGATGCAGGTGTTTTAAGAGCCGTAATGCGTTTGAGTTTTTACGACTCCTGACGGGGTTCTGCAGCATCTGCTGTCGTTTCTCTCGACTGCATCACTGCGTTTAATGAGCAAATGTTTCTGAGCTGACGTCTGCGCTGGTATTTGAGAAGCCTGATTCACCCCGCTGAAGTTCAGTGACCTTCAGACACAAGTGTGTGTGTGTGTGTTTAGCTCGCAGGTGTTTTGGCGCGCTTTGACGCCCGACAGGCATGCGTTACCTTTTCTCACGCGTGTTTGAACCATCACTAATCATTCTGAGCGACACACACTCATTAGGGCTCCGCTGCTGATTGCATGCTTTTTAAGCTGCATTCTGATTGGACACGCCACCAGAAAGGTCAGAGGTCATGGCGGATGCCTAATCAGAGACGCGCTGACCCCGTCCTCACTATCTAGTCAAAGCGACAGGCCAAGATGCTGTGGAAATGTCACTTCAGCAGTGATTTCCATCAAACGCTCGTCCGCTCCACGACTCCTGCGTGACGACTCGCTGCTAATAAAGCTTGATGTTCTTTCTGTTTTACGCCGTCAAAGTCTCTCGTGAAACAAATGAGTGCAATCACAGCGGCATCTGCATTTGCAACGCTGACAAATTCCATGAATACAAAGCAGATGAAGAGAGAAAAGCGGCGCAGCAACGGAGGAAATCAAGCATTTACTTCTGTAGAAAAATACAACTGATTCATTACACGGCAATATGTGACCAACCCTGCATGTTTCTGAAAGAGTCTCTTCTGCTCACCAGAGCTGCATTTATTTGATCAAAAATACAGTAAAAATGTGAAATATTATTGCAATTTCAAATAACTGTTTTCTGTGTGAATATCTATAAAACTGTATTTATTTCTGTGATGCAGCTGTATTTCCAGCATCATTACTCCAGTCTTCAGCGTCACATGATCTTCAGAAATCATTCTAATATGCTGATTTGCTGCTCAACAAACATTTTGAATCAAAACATTTATATTAATTTACAATTCATTTATATTTATATTAAAAATGTAAAATGTTATATTAATAATTAAAAAAATCTATTTTCATTTTTTTATTTACATTAATGACATATTTATATATGTATATATTTACATATTTTTATTGATTTAACATTTATATTAATAATTTAAATGATTTCATTTTAATTAAAATTTTATATTATTAATTTAAAAATGCTTAATTTCCTTTCCTTAATTATATTAAAAACACCTTTATATTAATTTGTAGTTATTATATTTATAATATATTTACATATTTATATTAATTTAACAATTATATGAATAATTACAATTATTTAATTTATTTTATTTTAAAAATTGTTTTCGTTTTCTTAATTACATTAATGATATTTATATTAATTTATATTTGCATTAATTTAAAATGCATATTAATAGTTAACAATTGTTTAATTTTAATTCAAATTAAACATTTATAATAATAACAATAATACTTAAAATATTTTATTTCAATTTCTTTAAACATTTCTTGTTTTCAATGTTAAAAATAGTTGCGCTGCCCAATATTTTTGTGGAAACCGTGATACATTTTATTTTCCAGGATTCACAGATGATTAGAAATTTCAAAAGTCTTCATTTCTTTATAACTCTAGTCGTTCTGTCATCATTTATAGTCTTCAGTCGTACTGGATCTTGTTTCTTGTGTTTTTGTCAGGAGCAGTACGTCTTCATCCATGATGCCATCTTGGAGGCGTGTCTCTGCGGCGACACCACCATCCCAGCCAATCAGCTTCGCTCTGTTTACTACGACATGAACCGATTGGATCCTCAGACCAACTCCAGTCCAATCAAAGAGGAGTTCAGGGTGAGAGGCGATCCAGCCGCTTGTTTGCAGAGCTGAAGATATGAAACGCTTTCTGTTTGTCTGCTTTGATTTGATTTACAAAGTGCTGCAGTGAAGAAACGCTAAAATATGAGCATTGTGTATTGAATATCAGCGGTGTGGTGTGAAACAGAGCTGCACAATATTTCAGTGAGCGGCCGTATCAGTTGACAGGACGTTTTTAATACATTATCAGCATTGATTTGATTAGGCCAGTATTGGAAACAGAAAATATCAGGCTTGTTTTTCTGTTTCTACAGCAGATTTCTAGCTCTGAACATTGCTTCATCTCTTCTGCTGCTTGCACATTTATAGAAAATTCAAAACTACTGTGAACAAACACATGGAATATTTGCACTTATTAAAAATTATCTGTCAGATGTTGAATGTTGAGTAATGGATATCTCATGTTCCCACATTACACAAAATGATTGCAAAAATTGTATTTTTCACTCTGGATTTTTGTCTTGTTTTCCAGTTCAAATTTCAGTAAGACTTTACTTACAGTCTTTATGTGTAATGCATAATAAAGGTATTCATATCTTTTTCATAAATAAATGTAACCAAAGTTAAAATACATTGTAACATTTAATGGTTTATGTTTTAATTTTATATTTTTATATCATGTTTTCTAAAGGTGTGATGATAAAAATAATTAATAATAATGAATGCGTTAAAAACATGCATGTGTGTGTGTGTGTAAAGTGTTAATAAATTGTCTATATATTTATTCAAGAAGCAAAATTACTTGGATATGAAGTCTTATTTTTGTATTTGTTTTATATGTTTATATATACACACACAAATGCATGTATATATTTCAGAAAAAATTTTATGTTTATATATTAAATATAATATAAATTATATGAATACAAATATATAAATATATACTGTATGTGTGTGTATTTATATATACATAATAAATATACACAGAACGCACACATATACTATGTAAACAAAAACTTTTATTTTGTATGCGATTAATCGTTTGACAGCACTAGTAAGAATATTTAGATATTTGTACTGGAAAACAAGACAGAAATACTGAAGAAGAATGTATGTTTTGCAGTGTTTCAGTGGCTGATTTCACTTCTAAAATGTGAAGTTTTAGTAGAATGCTGTCTGTATATTATATCAGCTGTAATTTTTAGATTCATAATGTATTCATCAGTGATAATATGTAAATAATGCGGTGTGTTGTCAGACGCTGAACATGGTGACGCCGACGCTGCGTGTGGAGGACTGCAGCATCGCTCTGCTGCCGAGGAATCACGAGAAGAACCGCTGTATGGACGTCCTTCCTCCGGACCGCTGCCTGCCCTTCCTCATCACCATCGACGGAGAGAGCAGCAACTACATCAACGCTGCGCTCATGGACGTACGACACCAGCATTATCACCAGCTTTCACCTCAGAATTATTAGGATTGTAACAATTAGACTTTGCATAACGTGATTTTTGTGACAGTAAACATTTAACCTCAATGATGCCATAGAAGAAACATGTTTGATTCCATAAAGAACCATCTCTTTCTTACCTTTTTATAATCTCTAGAACCTTTCGCCACAAAGAACCTTTTGTGAAATGTAGCACAACATACATATAAAATTTAATTTTACATTTTAAATTGTAAAATGATATGATACTAAATGTAAATATTTATTTATTTATTTATTTGTAATAATTTTTGAGAGAGTTAAATGCATTTAATTGCTATAAAAATAATGTCTCAAAAACATTTTCATGATGCAGAATATTTTTGTATTTGATTAGACATCTTTTCGTCATCTTTGTGTCCGAACCGCTCTGTTATTGTTCTGTTGCTCACATTGAGATCCAGTGAAACCTGTGCGTCTCCTGACCTCACCTGAGCTCTTGAAACTCAGAATTGCGAGATGTAAACTCAGAATAACATAAACTCAGAATCACAATATAAACTCAGAATAACAAACTCAGAATCACAATATAAACTCAGAATAACAAACTCAGAATCACGATATAAACTCAGAATAACAAACTCAAAATCACAATATAAACTCAGAATCACGATATAAACTCAGAATAACAAACTCAGAATCACAATATAAACTCAGAATCACGATATAAACTCAGAATAATAAACTCAGAATCACGATATAAACTAAGAATTGCGATATAAACTCTGAATAACAAACTCAGAATCACAATATGAACTCAGAATCACAATATAAACTCAGAATCACGATATAAACTCAGAATAACAAACTCAGAATCACAATATAAACTCAGAATTGCGATATAAACTCAGAATTGTGGTATAAACTCAGAATCACAATATAAACTCAGAACAAAATAAACTCAGAATTGTGATAAAAACTCAGAATAACATAAACTCAGAATAACATCAACTCAGAATTGTGATATAAACTCAGAATAACAAACTCAGAATCACAATATAAACTCAGAATTGTGGTATAAACTCAGAATCACAATATAAACTCAGAATAAAATAAACTCAGAATTGTGATAAAAACTCAGAATAACATCAACTCAGAATTGTGATATAAACTCAGAATAACATAAACTCAGAATAACATAAACTCAGAATTGTGATGTAAACTCAGAATAACTTAAACTCAGAATCACGATATAAGCTCAGAATTGTGATATAAACTCAGAATAACATAAACTCAGAATCACGATATAAGCTCAGAATCACAATATAAACTCAGAATAACATAAACTCAGAATAACATGAACTCAGAATTGTGATATAAACTCAGAATAACATAAACTCAGAATCACGATATAAACTCAGAATTGTGATTATAAACTCAGAATCACGATATAAACTCAGAATAACATAAACTCAGAATTGTGATATAAACTCAGAATAACATAAACTCAGAATCACGATATAAACTCAGAATAACATAAACTCAGAATCACGATATAAACTCAGAATAACATAAACTCAGAATTGCGATATAAACTCAGAATTGCGATATAAACTCTGAATAACAAACTCAGAATCACAATATAAACTCAGAATCACAATATAAACTCAGAATCACGATATAAACTCAGAATAACAAACTCAGAATCACAATATAAACTCAGAATCACGATATAAACTCAGAATAATAAACTCAGAATCACGATATAAACTAAGAATTGCGATATAAACTCTGAATAACAAACTCAGAATCACAATATGAACTCAGAATCACAATATAAACTCAGAATCACGATATAAACTCAGAATAACAAACTCAGAATCACAATATAAACTCAGAATTGCGATATAAACTCAGAATTGTGGTATAAACTCAGAATCACAATATAAACTCAGAATAAAATAAACTCAGAATTGTGATAAAAACTCAGAATAACATAAACTCAGAATAACATCAACTCAGAATTGTGATATAAACTCAGAATAACAAACTCAGAATCACAATATAAACTCAGAATTGTGGTATAAACTCAGAATCACAATATAAACTCAGAATAAAATAAACTCAGAATTGTGATAAAAACTCAGAATAACATAAACTCAGAATAACATCAACTCAGAATTGTGATATAAACTCAGAATAACATAAACTCAGAATAACATAAACTCAGAATAACATAAACTCAGAATTGTGATGTAAACTCAGAATAACATAAACTCAGAATCACGATATAAGCTCAGAATTGTGATATAAACTCAGAATAACATAAACTCAGAATCACGATATAAGCTCAGAATCACAATATAAACTCAGAATAACATAAACTCAGAATAACATAAACTCAGAATTGTGATATAAACTCAGAATAACATAAACTCAGAATCACGATATAAACTCAGAATTGTGATTATAAACTCAGAATCACGATATAAACTCAGAATAACATAAACTCAGAATTGTGATATAAACTCAGAATAACATAAACTCAGAATCACGATATAAACTCAGAATAACATAAACTCAGAATCACGATATAAACTCAGAATAACATAAACTCAGAATTGCGATATACACTCAGAATTGCGATATAAACTCTGAATAACAAACTCAGAATCACAATATAAACTCAGAATCACAATATAAACTCAGAATCACGATATAAACTCAGAATAACAAACTCAGAATCACAATATAAACTCAGAATTGCGATATAAACTCAGAATTGTGGTATAAACTCAGAATCACAATATAAACTCAGAATAAAATTAACTCAGAATTGTGATAAAAACTCAGAATAACATAAACTCAGAATAACATCAACTCAGAATTGTGATATAAACTCAGAATAACATAAACTCAGAATCACGATATAAGCTCAGAATTGTGATATAAACTCAGAATAACATAAACTCAGAATCACGATATAAACTCAGAATCACGATATAAACTCAGAATCACAATATAAACTCAGAATAACATAAACTCAGAATAACATGAACTCAGAATAACATAAACTCAGAATTGTGATATAAACTCAGAATAACATAAACTCAGAATCACGATATAAACTCAGAATTGTGATATAAACTCAGAATCACGATATAAACTCAGAATTGTGATATAAACTCAGAATCACGATATAAACTCAGAATAACATAAACTCAGAATCACGATATAAACTCAGAATAACATAAACTCAGAATCACGATATAAACTCAGAATAACATAAACTCAGAATTGCGATATAAACTCAGAATTGTGGTATAAACTCAGAATAACATAATCTCAGAATCACGATATAAACTCAGAATAACATAAACTCAGAATTGTGATATAAACTCAGAATAACATAAACTCAGAATTGTGATATAAACTCAGAATAACAAACTCAGAATCACGATATAAACTCAGAATAACATAAACTCAGAATTGTGATATAAACTCAGAATAACATAAACTCAGAATCACGATATAAACTCAGAATAACATAAACTCAGAATCACTATATAAACTCAGAATAACAAACTCAGAATCACGATATAAACTCAGAATTTTGATATAAACTCAGAATCACGATATAAACTCAGAATTGTGATATAAACTCAGAATCACGATATAAACTCAGAATAACATAAACTCAGAATTGTGATATAAACTCAGAATAACATAAACTCAGAATCACGATATAAACTCAGAATAACATAAACTCAGAATCACGATATAAACTCAGAATAACATAAACTCAGAATTGCGATATAAACTCTGAATAACAAACTCAGAATCACAATATAAACTCAGAATCACAATATAAACTCAGAATCACGATATAAACTCAGAATAACAAACTCAGAATCACAATATAAACTCAGAATTGCGATATAAACTCAGAATTGTGGTATAAACTCAGAATCACAATATAAACTCAGAATAAAATGAACTCAGAATTGTGATAAAAACTCAGAATAACATAAACTCAGAATAACAAACTCAGAATTGTGATATAAACTCAGAATAACATAAACTCAGAATTGTGATATAAACTCAGAATAACATAAACTCAGAATCACGATATAAGCTCAGAATCACAATATAAACTCAGAATAACATAAACTCAGAATAACATGAACTCAGAATAACATAAACTCAGAATTGTGATATAAACTCAGAATCACGATATAAACTCAGAATTGTGATATAAACTCAGAATCACGATATAAACTCAGAATAACATAAACTCAGAATTGTGATATAAACTCAGAATAACATAAACTCAGAATCACGATATAAACTCAGAATAACATAAACTCAGAATCACGATATAAACTCAGAATAACATAAACTCAGAATTGCGATATAAACTCAGAATTGTGGTATAAATTCAGAATAACATAAACTCAGAATCACGATATAAACTCAGAATAACATAAACTCAGATTTGTGATATAAACTCAGAATAACACAAACTCAGAATTGTGATATAAACTCAGAATAACATAAACTCAGAATCACGATATAAACTCAGAATAACATAAACTCAGAATTGTGATATAAACTCAGAATAACATAAACTCAGAATCACGATATAAACTCAGAATAACATAAACTCAGAATAACATGAACTCAGAATAACATAAACTCAGAATTGTGATATAAACTCAGAATCACGATATAAACTCAGAATTGTGATATAAACTCAGAATCACGATATAAACTCAGAATAACATAAACTCAGAATTGTGATATAAACTCAGAATAACATAAACTCAGAATCACGATATAAACTCAGAATAACATAAACTCAGAATCACGATATAAACTCAGAATAACATAAACTCAGAATTGCGATATAAACTCAGAATTGTGGTATAAATTCAGAATAACATAAACTCAGAATCACGATATAAACTCAGAATAACATAAACTCAGAATTGTGATATAAACTCAGAATAACACAAACTCAGAATTGTGATATAAACTCAGAATAACATAAACTCAGAATCACGATATAAACTCAGAATAACATAAACTCAGAATCACGATATAAACTCAGAATAACATAAACTCAGAATCACGATATAAACTCAGAATAACATAAACTCAGAATCACTATATAAACTCAGAATAACAAACTCAGAATCACGATATAAACTCAGAATTTTGATATAAACTCAGAATCACGATATAAACTCAGAATTGTGATATAAACTCAGAATAACATAAACTCAGAATTGTGATATAAACTCAGAATAACATAAACTCAGAATCACAATATAAACTCAGAATCACAAATAACATAAACTCAGAATCACGATATAAACTCAGAATTGTGATATAAACTCAGAATAACAAACTCAGAATCACGATATAAACTCAGAATTGTGATATAAACTCAGAATAACATAAACTCAGAATCACGATATAAACTCAGAATTGTGATATAAACTCAGAATAACATAAACTCAGAATCACGATATAAACTCAGAATTGTGATATAAACTCAGAATAACATAAACTCAGAATCACGATATAAACTCAGAATTTTTATATAAACTCAGAATCACGATATAAACTCAGAATTGTGATATAAACTCAGAATAACATAAACTCAGAATCACGATATAAACTCAGAATTTTGATATAAACTCAGAATCACGATATAAACTCAGAATTGTGATATAAACTCAGAATAACATAAACTCAGAATCACAATATAAACTCAGAATAATGTTATATTGCAATCAGAATTGCAATATAACCTTGGAATCACAATATAAACTCAGAATCATGATATAAACTCAGAATTGTGATATAAACTCAGAATAACATAAACTCAGAATCACAATATAAACTCAGAATAACATAAACTCAGAATCACAATATAAACTCAGAATCACAAATAACATAAACTCAGAATCACAATATAAACTCAGAATCACAAATAACATAAACTCTGAATCACGATATAAACTCAGAATAACATAAACTCAGAATCACAATATAAACTCAGAATCACGATATAAACTCAGAATTGTGATATAAACTCAGAATAACATAAACTCAGAATCACGATATAAACTCAGAATAACGAATATAACCTTGGAATCAAAATCTGAACTCAGAACTGTGATAATAACTCATAATTGCGATATAAACTCCGAATCACAATATAAGCTCTGAATCACAATATAAATTCAGAATCGTGAAATAAACTCACAATCATAATAAAAACATAGTTTATTTCATGATTCTGAATTTATATTGTGATTCTCACAATCATAATAAAAACATAGAATCACAATGTAAACTCAGAATTGTGAGATATAAGCGTAGAATTGCGATATAAACAGAATCGCAATATAAACTCAGAATCGTGAGATATATCTCACAATCACAATCATAAATATTCTTTGTATAATTTGATGATGATTGTCTCGTGTTCTTCATCTCTCTCAATCAGAGCTACAAGCAGCCGTCTGCATTCATCGTTACCCAGCATCCTTTGCCAAACACAGTGAAGGACTTCTGGCGTCTGGTTCTGGACTATCACTGCACATCTATCGTGATGCTAAACGACGTGGATCCGGCGCAGGTCAGACCCATGCTCTTCATTTATTATGTTGATCAAGCGCTGAAGCACAAGAACGTGTCTCTGAACCGCTGGGTTTTCAGAAAAGAATTTTAAACTGAACTGACTAAAAATCACGCCAGGTCAGAATTGCATTATTGAGGGAAAAAAAGACAGATGTGTTGCATCAGTGTATTTCACATTTTATTATTACAATAAGAAATCAAGTAAATGCAACATTCACAAACACTATAAACACAAGAAATGATTTAAATGTACCTGTGTTCAGAACACAATACAAATAAAAATATATGTGTAAAATATATCAACTTTTTTTCTGCTGAAGTTTAAATGAGTCACTCTATTGAATCACTTCTGTCTCATAGTCATCACCAGATAAAGAAGAATCATATTGAATTGTTTTCATTTATATGCACCTATATAACAATACATAGTCATAAACAGTAATATTTACCTACTGATATTTATACTAAAACATACATTTAAAAAAAGAATCACACAGAGATAATGGCACTTGAACATTAATAACACAAACAGTTGTTCAAAGTTTCTGAATCAGTTCAGTAAATGGACAGTTTGAACTGAATCACTGAAGTGAATCAAACTTACTGAACTCTTTTAGTTCTTGTCACTTCGCAAAACAAATCCTTTCAGGAATAATCTAAAATGTCATTAAATAAAATATTACAAACATTATAAACACTTCACAACAGATACTTTAAATGTACCTGTACTCAGAACGGAATACAAATAAAAAATATAAGTATAAAACAGTTTTGATTCACTAAAATGATTCAAATTTATTAACTCTTTTTCTGCTGAAAGTTTAAATGAGAGACTCTTTTGAATCATCTCATATTCCTCACCAGATCGTTTTCATTTACATGCACCTATAAAACAATACATAGTCAAAAACAGCAATATTTACCTACTAATATTTATACTAAAATATTTAATACATAAAAAAAAAAAACACACACACAGAGATAATGGCACATGAACAGTTTTTGAATCAGAGCTCTGAAATGAATCAAACTTACCAAACTTTAAACCTGTATTTAGTTCCTCAGCAAATACTTTACATTTAAGTGGTATTCATTATAAACTTTTTTTAATTGTGAAAAATGCTTTACAAATAAACTTATGCTTAGGTTTCTCTCCCATTCAGCTCTTCATGCATGTTTTGATGTTAATTCTATTATATAAGTCACTTTATCAGAGAAATCGTGCCTTTTGTCCTGATAACGCAGTGTGTCTGTCAGAAGCTGTGGCTTTCTCTGATTGGTCAGTGATGTTTGAGGGCGGGGCTTAGTGAAGGGTCAGCTCTGATTCCTGACCGAATGTCAAATAATGGTGTGTGTGTGCGCGTGTTTGTGTGTGTGACAATGATTGAGATTTGTGTGTGTGTGTGTGTGTGTGTGTGTGTGTGTGTGTGTCTGTGGGGACGACAGCCTCGGGCTCTGTCAGAACAAACCCCATCAAAGAAGCTCAAACCTGCGCAAACACACACACACACACACACACACACACACACTCACACATTCAACAAGTTAACTACAGAAACTACAGATCATTTTCATTTATATGCACCAATATAACAACACATAGTCATAAACAGCAATATTTACCTACAGATACTTGCAGATGCAAACAAATATTCAGTTTTGAATCAGAGTTTTGAATTGATTCACTGAAACTGACAACTTGAAGTGATTCACTGAAATGAATCAAACTTACTGACTCTTTTTCTTCTGAAGTTTAAATGAATGACTCCATTGAATCAACTCTGTGTGAACATTGTCATGAGACAAGAAAGAATCATATTTTCATTTATGTGCACCTAGATATTAAT
>NC_081156.1:35879276-35941776 GCF_012432095.1 Onychostoma macrolepis
AACTAGAAAAATAATAAAATGACAAAAACAAAATTAATACAATTTTAACTAAATAACTTGATGTACAAAAACAAAACTAAAATAAAAATGTATAAAAACTATATAGACATATTATAGAAAACATAGAAATACTAGTGAAAAATAATAACAAGGACAAAAGCAAAATTAATACAATTTTAACTAAATAACAAAAATCACTAAAACTGAAATAAAAATTTGTAAGAACTACAGGTTTTTGTTTCTAGTGCTTACTAATTTTTATTGTATGTGTGTCTGTGTAGATTCATAACTAAAGCATACAGGTGTTAAAAGATTCAAAAATAAAATTTTTATTAAAATCACTTGACTATAAAAGTTAAGAAGACGTCTATCCAAACACCTTCATCAGTTGTAAAAACAGGAAGTAACTCTGGTAAATATATCCACAAAAGTCACATGATCAACAGACCTATAGAGGTCATGTGACTATTAACCCCTAACCCTAATCTTTTATAGTGCAGTGATTTTAATAAAAAATAAATAAAATGAAATGTTTTGAATGTTTATTGTATGTGCACTGTAAAAAAAAAGTTGAGCGAACTTAAAAAAAAATATTTTTACCAGCTTCAGCAGATTTTTGAGTTTGCTCAACTTATTTTTGTGGGAGATTCTCATATTTTTGTTTTTATAAACTTAAAACGACAAGTTGAGAAAACTTTACAGTTTTTTTTACAGTGTGGTGGAGTTCTGATGATGATCTTCTGTGTCTTTCTGCAGGATCAGTACAAGTTCTGCTATGAAGTGGCGTTGGAGTATCTGAACTCAGGCTAACGGACCGACGCTCCACGTGTGTGTGTGTGTGTGTGTGTGTGTGTAACTTCATCTGTCTGGATGCATCAAGACTGTGAAGAGCAGATTGGCGTTCCTTTCCCTGAAGCTTCGTAAGAGACTCCTTTCAACCGAAGGAATTCACAGCATTTCTGACGAACACAGATTTGCACGACGCAGCAGATCCTCATGAATACTATAATGAGCCTCCTTTGCATATTAATGAGGCGAGTCTGCTGTGATTGGCTGAAACGCTCCTGCTGTATAAACCCTATTGGTTGTTGAATTGGTGTAAATTGTGTAACATATGAAATCTCATAAGATTCGGAGATCATCATCATCATCATCATCATCGATCCAAAGCTCTTCACGCAGATGTTCCTTTGCTTTTATCGTGTTTTTAATATTGTTTGTTTATACTGTAAATATTGGAGGTGTGCTGTGATATTTATTCTGGACAATCATCTTGTACTGGTTCTTGAGTTCATATTGTACATGATCAAATATACTGTATGGATCAACAAACGTCTGCCTGCTCATAACTCACTATATTATATCTATTTCTCACGCCGAGTCCTTTTAGATCATGAACTTGTTTAACTGTCCTTGCAAAATCTTGCAAAATATCCATGTATAAAATCTCACGCAGGTTTCTAAAGTGAAATCACTCGAAGTCTTTGTTTAATGCATTATAAACGTATTCATAATGTTGTAATGCATTATATATTTTCATAAATAACTGTAACCAAAAATGCATTGTAATATCTGAAGGTTTGTTTGTCGTGTGTTTAAATGCATTATACTTTCCAAAGGTGTAACTAATGATTAATTAAGTGTTATAATGCATGATAACTGGTTATAATTATTCATGAGATCATTCAATGCATTATAAGGCATAATTAAAAACACTTTTATAATGCGTTATACATATATAAAGGCTTTATGTAAAGTGTTATTGTGAATTCATAAAAATTGCATTTATATCAAAAATTACATTAAGGTCCCGTTAGTTAACAGTTAATGCACATAAGTTAAGTAATTTGTTACAGTAAAACATTACTTAAAAACACAACTGTTCAGATGCAAGATTCTGAAAAATGATTTCTGGAAAATGTATTAAAATTAAGAAAATGTATTCTTAATACAAGAACAAACCCCAAAATCTGGTTTTCCTTTTGAATTAACAAAATAATTTTAATTTTATTCTATTTATTTATTATGATTTTTTATTATTTTAATATATCATGATTTAAGAATGTTTAGATATTTGTACTGGAAAACCAGACTAAAATATTGAGGGAAAAATAAATATTTTTTTGCGGCGTGTTAGTTTGCTTATACTTGCTTGGGTCCATTAAATAATATAACAGATGCATTTGATTTTAATAATGCATTACAAAATGCTCAAAATCACATTACATAAGATTAATGGGTTGTTTTATTTATCTAATGTTTAAAAATGGAACCTTATTGTAAAGTTTAACCCAGAATTGTATTAAATAACACAAATAAGGCTTCAGTCAAAGACTTTCATCAGATGATTGAAAAACATGCAGTTTTTCTCGGAGACGGATTTGACTCTTACGTGACTTTAAACGATGTGGAATATGAAGCATCATATGAATCACATGAACTGCTGTTATGATGCTTTATTGTCCTGACTGTCAGACAGTGATCAACATCTCCTTAAAGAAATAAAGCCATCCAGGTTTAGATTGACACGAGTTTGAGGAAATCTAGTGTTGTGGGGTCGTTCTTTCAGTAACAATAATAGAACGTTCATTCAGAATGACCTGGTCTTTAATAATGTGCTCAAAATGTTACCATAAAAACATTATTGGAATGTTTTATTTCTGAAACGTTTCAGTCGGATTTTTGTCTAAAGTTTTTTTTTAAATATTACTTGTTTCAGAGAACATTCAAAAGTAACGTTCCTGTGATTTTTGCAACATGGTATAATGGAATATTTATGGAAGCCGTTTCCGCCACTGAATAAAAAATAAAAAAGGTAATTGCGAATTTTTATCTCGCATGTGCCGAATTTTTTAAAAATACACTCACAATTGCGAGATATAAAGTCAGAATTACGTGATATAAACTTGCAATTCTGAGAACATATCAGTCTTTTTGTCCCCACAAAATTGGACTTTATAACTCACAATTGTGAGTTTATCTCACATTTCTGAGAGAAAAAAAGGGTCAGAATTGCAAGATATAGGCCAAGAAAAAACGTCAGAATTGACTTTCTCGCAATTCTGACTTTTTTCTTGCAATTGCGACTTTATATCTCGCAATTCTGACTTTTTCTTACAATTCTGACTTTTTCTCACTATTGCAACTTTATATCACGCAATTCTGACTTTTTCTTACAATTCTGACTTTTTCTCACTATTGCGACTTTATATCACACAATTCTGACTTTTTTCTCGCAATTGCAACTTTATATCTCGCAATTCAGACTTTTTCTCGTAATTGCGACTCTATATCATGCAATTCTGACTTTATATCTCGCAATTCTGACTTTATAATAGGGATGTGCCCAAATAGAGAATCTGTATTCGGAAAGGCACGGAAAACAAATAATGCATTCTACGGAGCCACAAAAGGGACATGGTTAGCCGCTTGCTAGCAGTAGCCTGTTACATTACAGTACATACAATTTCACTTGCCACATAAACAGAGAGAGGTAAGGAGAGATGACCGATAGGACGATGTCGAATGATTTGCAGATCCTGAGCACCACTGACAAACATCTAATCTTGTGAAATGTTGAAAAGTACTGCCTCTTCGTAGTAGATTAGGCTGCGTGTGATCGCAAATCTCAAAAGTGAAAGTAAAAAGCAAGCGCTCATTTATAAGTGATTTCAGTGTCCCGCATATTAATAACGGCTCCCTGAAAGCACTGAAATATATTTTTCTCGCATATATCTTATTTATTCCCTTTACGGTTGCCATAGTACACATCATTACCTTTACGAATACTGTATTTGGATTCGGGCACATCCTTACTTTATAACTCGCAATTGCGACTTTATATCACGCAATTCTGACTTTTTTCTCACAATTGCAACTTTTTATCTCGCAATTCTGACTTTATTACTCACAATTGCGACTTTATATCACGCAATTGTTTTTTTCCCCCGCAATTGCGACTTTATATGACACAATTCTGATTTTATAACTCGCAATTGCGACTTTATCACACAATTCTGATTTTTTTCGTAGAATTGTGACTTTATATCTTGCAATTCTGACTTTTTTCGCGCAATTGCGTCTTTATATGTCTCAATTCTGACTTTATAACTCACAATTGCGAATTTATATCACACAATTCTGACTTTTTTCTCACAACTGCGACTTTATATCACGCGATTCTGATATTCTTCGTACAATTCTGACTTTTTTTCTTGCAGTTGTGTCTTTATATCTCACAATTCTGATTTAATAACTCGCAGTTGCAAGTTAATATCTTACAATTCTGAGGAAAAAAGTCAGAATTGCGAGTTTGTATTACGCAATTATGAGAAGAAAAAAAAAGTCATAATTGTGAGATAAAAAGTCGCAATAACCTTTTATTTTTCATTCAGTGGCGGAAAGGGGCTTCCATAAAATATTCCCTTCACATAGTGTTTTTAAAACTTTTAAAAAATGATATTTTGAATGTTCAGAGAACATAAGGTTTTCATAACTTAATGGGAACGACCTTAACACTTGTGTGTCAGCTGGGTTACAGTAAAAAAGAGCCTGGATGAGATGAGAGTTTGTTCAGTCGAGATCACCTGTGAAACACTAATCATAATACAGCTGCTGTCAGATTATGTTATTGCTGATTGATAAATGTCACCAGATATTGTTCTCAGAATGACTAGATTAAAAATACCATCTAATGATTCTCTCTTCTCATGTGGATCAGCAAAGACACATGCGGTATCTGATCGTGTGAAATGTTTATTAAGCTTCTAGTAAAGAGCTTTTGAGAGAAATCGTGTGTTTGATGAGGGACACAACCGACATCCGCAATGCTGGAGATCCAAGAACACACGCAGAACCAATGATCACGACTGAGACGACACGCGTGTGAGTAGATCTTGTTGCTTATTCCACACAAAAGATCTCGTGTTAAACATGAGAGCTGTTTCGTCAGATTGCTTGTCCACATAAAGGTTCACCGATGTGTTTTGTTTTGCTTTTTATATTCAGTCAAGAACCCTCTTCTTATCAAGAGCCATTTCTGGATGCATGTGGTTCTTTGGAAAATAAACGTGTTGCATCTGATTCTGGATCAGTGTGAGAAGAGTGTTTGAATGACAAGATCTGATCAAAGTGTTTTTCTGTTTTTGAGGTTTGACTCTTCCACAGACATCATGGAGACAAGTCGGCTTCAAAGCAAACTAGATGAGCTCATTAGCCTTATATTTCATACACAAATTCCTCTTAATGATCAGCATGATCAATCTACTGCATGTCTTCTGTCGTCTGATTGATATTTTTAGAGTTTTTCATCCAGTAAAAGCTCTTTTAGTGTAATTGTTACAAACATCCAGCTTCAGCTGCTGCTTCTCGTGTCTTTTTCTGTCAAATCTTGACTGGTTTTGATCAAGTAAAGGTCAGAATAACTGCAGTCATGTCTCCAGATGAACACTTACTGGACTGAAGCAGCTCAGCTTTACTTGATTCTCCATCAATCATTTTTTAATAAAATCAGTGCGTCTCAAATCTGATCATCAGGATCTTTTGAGGAGCTTTACTTTCACTGTTCCTCAGCGGAGGAATGATCTTCATCTCACATCTTCTGAGGAGCGTTTATTTCTTCATCTCTCAATCAGCATTGCTTTATATGTTTGTGAGCTCATCTTACTAAGACATATTACTGGAGATACAGAGCAACCGCTCATATTTACATCATTTTATGTATCTACTGTTATAAAGATCTCATTGATTTACATCACAAGCATCTCATCATATTAATATCAGCATCTGCACCAAATTCATATTTTTGCTCAGAGACTATATGAGCCAGAAAAGCCTAATGCATCAAATAGTGGGCGAGGATGCATCCCTGTTTGACGCCATTTGTTTCTGGGAATGGCTCAGAGTATGCATCGCCATCCTGTACATCTGCCTGCATGCCGTCATGGAACTGCCTGACCATTGTGATGAACTTGCCAGGGCAGCCGAACTTAGACATGATCTTCCAAAGTCCTTCTCTCACTGTAAAAAAAAAAAAAAAAAAAAAAGTTGAGCCAACTTAAAATTTTAAGGCAACCAGCTTCAGCAGATTTTTGAGTTTGCTCAACTTATTTTTGTGGGAGATTCTCACATTGTTGTTGTATAAACTTAAAACGACAAGTTGAGAAAACTCAAAAATCTGCTGCAGCTGGTTGCCTTAAAATTTTAAGTTGGCTCAACTTTTTTTTTGTTTACAGACCGTAGACAGCCTTGAGTGCGCTGTAGAAGTTCTTTATGTCCTTGCGATCAGCAAAAGCCTGGATCTCGTCAGCTTTCTCGCTCAGCTCAGTTCAAGCTGGACGGTTCCTCTGATGCTGTTGAAAGCATCTTTCTTGGATGCAGAGGATGGATCATTTAGCTATGACCTGTGAAGGCCATGTTTTACAGCAAAGACTGAATGCGCTCGTTGTTGTCATCAAACCAATCCTGGTGCTTTCGTGTGGTGGGACCCAACACTTCCTTGGCATAGACCGCGTCTCTAAATGTGATCCAGTCTGAGTCAACATCATGCAAGTCAAAGTTCAGAAGTTTCAGCTTGCTATCCAGCTCTTCTGCCAGGGACTGCTTAACCTGGGCACACTTCAGCTGAGAGACATTCAGTCTCTCCGGAACCGCTGCGGCCGGAGGCTGAATTCTGATGTTAAGTTTGGAGACCAGCAGCTGATGATCGGTCCAGCATTCTGCACCACACATTGCTTTACACCATTAAAAAAAAAAAAAAAAGTTGAGCCAACTTAAAATTTTAAGGCAACCAGCTTCAGCAGATTTTTGAGTTTGCTCAACTTATTTTTGTGGGAGATTCTCGCAATTTTGTTGTATAAACTTAAAAGACAAGTTGAGAAAACTCAAAAATCTGCTGGTTGCCTTAAAATTTGAAGTTGGCTCAACTGTTTTACAGTGTAGTTACTCTGACGTCTTGCCTGTCTCTTTGCCTGACGATAATGCATCCATGTCGTCTTATTCCGGTTTGGAAGGCGGAATACGGTGTTGGTGATTAGAAGCCGGTGCGCGGCACAGATTTCGGGTAACAGTAGACCATGTTGCAGCTACCAATGCCATTGTTCCCTACGACTCCTTCCCACGATGCATGATCATTGAAGTCACCAAGAATAATGAGTTCGTCTGTTCTGGGAACGGCTAATATAGCTGCTTTCAAGTCCAGGTAGAAACTCTCCTTGACCTCATTGGGGTTAGTCATGGTAGGCGCTGATGAGCGTAACAAAGCGCTTCCTAGGTGTGGCAATCGGGCTGTCATCAGGCGATCGTTGATTCCTTTGGGAGGTGCAGCCAGCTTGATGACCAAACTGATAAAACATAATACATAAAACACATATGCAAACTTTTTTAGATTTTTATATATATGTATATTATGTTAAGCTAGTGACAGAAATGATTCCCAGCAGGTGAGAGAGTAGTTTGTGCATTCAGTCAATAATTAATTTCACCACTGCATTTCCCTTGGATTCACATTCAGAGATGTTTTTATTATATTAATACAGTTTTATTTAAGTCTTATAACTAGTGCTGAAGCGCCACTAGAGGGAGACACGCATGCTCAAGGTGATTGGGCTCCTTTTGATATTTACATGCATTCATTAAGAAAAAAACTTCTATTTAAAGTGACTTGCAAATGAGAAATGCAAGCAATTTACTTTTCATATCCATTAGTTCCTCATTATTTGGTGCTCACAATTGTTTAACTGTTCTTAATTGTTTGTGTTGTTTCTCGAGTCTCCTGAGGTTTGCATGACATTAATGCTTTTGCTTTTGTTTTGTTGGTCTTCTGATTCATGCCTTTGCTCTGAATTCTCCAGCACTGCTCGTTAAGGCACGGGTTAGTTGAGGAACGTTCCTCTCAAACACACATTATAGCTCTGATTGCTGCAGCATTAATGAGAATTACAAATAAATTCAAGAGAAACCATCTGCGCTCGTGGAGATTCTGCTGTTTGATTTGTGTTTGTGTTCATTAAGGCGGACTGTAATGAGGGAAACGACTGCGAGTTTGTAATCAGAGCTTGAGTTTGACATTCCACAGGGTTAACGCTAGTTAAATATAACCCACATCACCGGCCGAGCCAAAACGGCCCTTGATGACACACACCTCGAGAGCATTCGACTCGCTGGAGTCTGGCTCAAAGTCAAATCCAATAGACTTTAATCTCCCAGTTTTGGGAAATTTCATTCTTCATATGATTTTAAACGGAGAGAGAGAGAGAGATTCTATCAACTTTCTAACTTTGTTTTTACCCAAAATATAGCATTACCTCAAAGTCCGGACCTCATCGAGCAAATTTGGGGCGAGTTAGAAAATAAACTGGACAGATGTATTGTACTATTGGAAGCCATGGGATAACATTAATGTTGAAGCTCTCAGGAAATGTATATGCCAGAGAGACCTGCTGCTGTATGACACACCAAATATTAAAGTTCAAAGTGGGTAAAAACTTTGTCTGATATTTATTAAACCATCTGTGTGTTTCATGAACATCGTGAAATAAAATCATGTTTTGGAGGCAAAATAAAAAAGGTCAATATTTTCAGATCTGTCAGGTGTTTGATTAATTTTGGCCATCAGTGGAAATTCATGTCATGTTTGTTTATGAAGCGCTTTATACGATGCAGATCGTTCTAAAGCAGCTTCACATTAATACAATAATGTGAAATAAAATAATTAAAATAATTTTGTAATTAAAAAAATTACAAAAAAATTTAATTAAAATTAAAATAATGTTGTAAAATTCATGTTTTCATATAGATTTTTAAATGGATTTCAAAATATACAAAAAAAATGCTAAAATGTTTCAAAAATATATTTACATATATTTTTTATACCAATATTGCGTGTAGGTATTTTTCGTATAGTTTTGAAAATACATTTTAAAATATATATTTGCAAAAAATAAATAAAGTAAAAGAGATCCCTGATGAAAAAAATTTAATTAAAATAAATAAATAAATAAAAAATACAATAGAACCATCACAGAAAATTCTAATGATTTCCACAAATAGGCTACCATTACAAACATTACAAACCATCAGCTTTCAACCATTAAAACCATTTAAAAAATGGTTTTCTGTAGTGTGTTTTGGGACAAGCCACCAATAGAAGTTGACCAATTACCAGAAGAGACCATTAAAACCAATACAAGTCCCATTATAACTAGTAAAACCATTACACATTTTGTGATGGTGTTTATTGTTTTGTTTTGTTTTTGTTTTTTTCAGCAGGGATTACAATCGGCATACGCCACATATTTTAACACGATTATAGGCTAGTTATTATTGGTTTAATCGTTTACATGAGGTAAAGTTTAATCTCAGCATTGCATAAATCTCATTATAATTGCGTGCAAACGTAGTCAGTGTTTCCGTGGTAATATGTCTAATAGATTTCAGTAATATAAAATGTGTTAAATACGTAGTTTTGATATGAAATGTAATGTATTTTCCGCTGGAGGCCGGCGCATGCGCAGTGCAGCGAGGGGAGGGAGGTAAACAAGATGGCGGCAGCCTTGAAGCAGCAGCAGCTGTGAAGAACAGATGCGAGAAAATAAACGAATGAAGAGCAGAACCGGAGCAGAAACGCGAGTGTCCGTTCGTCGTTGAGCTGTGCTGGTGATTGCAGCCTCAGGTCGGTGAGTTTGTCGAGTTTATTCTCTGTCAGAGATGAGTGTTAGCCGCCGCTAACCGCCGCCGATCAAACACGCTCGTTACCGTCGACACAAACAGCCGTTTAGCGCACAAACACATCAAAACACACTCTTATGAGCTTCTGGCGATGTTTGAGGGTTTGTGTGGAGCTGTGGGCTTTGATTGATTATCCGCATCACACGATCAGATGATCGGATCGATCATCAAACCTCTCCGGTGGTTCATTCCCTTCATTTCACCTCATATTATCGCTGTCTGAGTCTGGATTGTGTGTTTATCTGTCTCTTCTTTAATATTATCACCCAAACAACACATTACTGAGGTAAACTGTGGTACTTTATGATTACCGTGGTCATTTACCATACTGTTTACATGCCGATACTATGGTAAGGTCGCGTATCTAACTGTCAGTGTAATGTGATATGAGACTATGGAGCACAAAACCAGTCATAAAGGTCATTTTTATGAAATTGAGATTTATACATCATCTGAAAGCTGAATAAATAATCTTTCCAATTGATGTATGGTTTGTTATGATCGGACAATATTTGTCTGAGATACAACTATTTGTAAATCTGGAATCTGAGGGTGCAAAACAATCTAAATATTGAGAAAATCTCCTTTAAAGTTGTTCAAATGAAGTTCTTAGCAATGCATATTACTAATCAAAAATGAAGTTTTGATATATTTACGGTAGGAAATTTACTGTCTTCATGGAACATGATCTTTACTTATCCTAATTTTTGGCATTAAAGAAAAATGATTAATTTTGATCCATACAATGTATTTTCGGCTATTGCTACAAATATACCTGTGCTGCTTATGACTTGCTTTTGTGCTCCAGGGTCACATATAATTCATATGTTTGTCGGAGAATGTGCTTTTAAGATGGATAATTCTCTCAGTATTCATTAAATTAATAACTAGTATAGAATCCGATGCAGTGCTGTCAAACAATTAATTGCATCCAAAATAAAAGTGTTTGTTTACATAATATATTTACTAAATACACATGCATAGATGTATATATTTAAGAAAAATGTTGTTTATATATTAAATCTATTTATGTAGAATATAAATTACATGAATATACATATAAATATTTTCAAAACATGTACACTATGTATATAAAAAATGATACAAACTTTATTTTGGATACAATTAATCATTTGTGAGCACTAAACCAATGTTTGATGTAATTAGTAATTGTTTCGAACGGGTCACTCGTTCATATGAGTCAATGTCAAAGCAGGAGTCGTTCTCTAAACACAGACAGACAGAAGTTTGTTCAGTCAATCAATAGATGTAGTGTTTCGTGTTAGTTAGTGGTTAATCGATGGTTAATGTCATTCTCTACACTGTCAACTCAACTTGATTTATAAAGCACTTTCACAATACACTGTTTAAAAGCAGCTCTATAGAAAATCATGGTGTTGATAAATGGCAGTTTTTAGATGTTATGTGTCCAAAATGACTGCATTTCTGAAAATGTTCATGCCACTTCATTTACAGTGTTACTTTGCTTTTCCTTTATAACTTAAAGTACACTTTAAGTACTTTAACACCACAGTTACAAGTGAAATAAGGTCTAACAGTAGTATTCAGGTACAGAAATGTAATAATAAATTGTAAAATAACACTGCATAGTGTTCACTGTATGAATAAATTTACATTTATTCATTTTTGCAGGTGCTTTTATCCACAGCGACGTACAGTTGGGGAATTGTAACAATTTAGATGAATCTTTCTTAGAAAGAATTGGGTGTATCTTAAAGGACAGATGTTTGTTATTTGACAACATTTGGTTCCCTTTTATTTATTTTCTTCAAACTGGTGACTAATGTTTATCATGTCTTCATTTTTTGCTTTAACTAATGGATTGCACAGTTTTTCGGGTGTGTTTTCTGTCTGTTTGTAAATAATTTTTCATTCATATGTTTATTTACTGTTCTCTCTTTCTATTTATTTACTATAATCTTTCTGTGCAATTATTATTACTTTTATGTGAATCTGTTTCATGCATTTTTGCTGTAACGTCAGTTTTATGTCTTTGCATATATATATATATGTGTGTAGCTAGTCAAAAAAACCTGAAAATTATGATGTTAATGTTTTTAATGTCTTCATGCCTTATAATTGCATTGATCAGATTAGCGCTGGATGATAAAATATAAACAATCAAGCGTTTGAGATTTGCTGTATACTATATATTGCTTTATATGAGTGTATTGTATGTACGAGGATAACATCGGGTGTACTATAATATATCCAATTCGAAGTGTGTTACTGGGAGAAATGTATATTAAATTTTGCAATGATTTCATAGCCGTTGTTCTGCTAGGACACTCACATCCACTAAAACTCACCAAAACAGCATCTGATTGAAACACAGTGAGACTTCAGACGTGATAAAGAGAAGTGAAAAGATCCTGCAGCGTTTTATACGAGTGAATGTATGAAAATAATGAGGCCTGTTACGCCATAAGCAGATTGATGCCGAGGCTCTTTGATTAATCTTGCGTCTCATTTCTCGTAGGTATTTTGGATCTTGGTCATGGATTTCCCATAATGCCGAAGTGAAATCGGTAATCCTCACCAAAGAGAGCTTCTGGAAAGGATGCGAGGTGTTTGGTTTTGCGTGTTTCTGCAGAGATGTCCAGCGCTCCAGTGATTCCCAGCGTCGGCTAACAAAGCCTCGGGACTAAAACGTCACACCAGCAGCAGATTATCAAAGACTCGTTGTTTTCGGTGATTGTTTGGATCTGTTCGTTTCACTGAGCGATGCTTCTGCTGCGGTTTAACAGGCGTTTATCGTTTGTAATGTTGTTGTTCTGCTGACTGATCTTCTCAATCTGAACTGCTCCTCCGTTGCTTCGGATCACCAGTATTCCCGTCGAGCGATCGGGGAAGAGCGCCGATCGGCGGCGGAGAGCGAGAGGCCGGGGAAGATGAGTGTTGGTGGGGAACTCCAGCATCTGGATTACCTGACGGAGAACGAGCTGATGGGGATGGACACCTTCATCCACCGCATCGACTCCACCGAGGTCATCTACCAGCCGCGACGCAAGCGCGCCAAGCTGATCGGGAAGTACCTGATGGGCGATCTGCTCGGGGAAGGGTCGTATGGGAAGGTCAAGGAGATGCTGGACTCGGAGACTTTGTGTCGCAGAGCCGTTAAGATCCTGAAGAAGAAGAAACTGAGGAGAATTCCCAACGGAGAGGCCAATGTGAAAAAGTAAGAGCTGCTTGCTTCCTTTACCTTTGAGTTTTAACGTCAACATGCCATCAAAATGAACTTGACTTTTATTTATAACAATGGATAAATATTTATTAAATAAATGGAAAAAATTCAAGATTTTTATATGGTTAATATTTCTTTTCAAATGTTATTCATGAAAATCTTTTTATATATTTTTAATGTAATATATATTTATAAAATGTTTATAATATATATTATATTATAATTTATAATTTATTTATTCATAGAAATTGTTCTTTTATTTAAAAATGTATTTAATATAAGAAAAGTTTAAGAAAAATATTTATAAGAATTTATTATTTAAAAAGTAAAATATATTTATTTTAGAAATATTTTTAACAAGTACTTTTAAAAACAAAATTAGAAGTTATTAGATTTACATTAAAAGTATTATATTTTAATTATACAACATTTTAATATTCTATTTTACATTTTAGTGCTGTCAAATGATTAATCGCATCCAAAATAAAATTTTATTTACATAGTGTATTGTGTGTATTTATTTTGTATATATACACACAGCATATATTTTGAAAATATTTACATGTATGTTTATATTCATAGAATTTATATCACATATAAATGTATTTAATGTATAAACGTAACATATTTTTAAAAAAATATATACATGCATGTGTGTATTTATATATACATACACATTATGTAAACAAAAACTTTTATTGATGCAATTAATCGTTTGACAGCACTAATTTTATTTAAATAATATATATATATATATATTTTTTTTTTTTGTATAGAAACTCCTAATCTTACATTTCCTTTTCTGCTGGTCAGTGTTAACATCAGCCAGTAGTCAGCTGTTGAGTGATTGTTATGCAGCCTTTCATCAGATAAGCAGTCGTTTAAAGCAGGTTAAACCGTGAGAAAATCAAATCCTGCTACAGCTGGTTAGTTCTTCCCTCACCAAACGCTCGGTTTCACTCCTGAATATAATGCCACGCGACGGAAGTGAAATGACTTGTGGATGTTCAGGTTGACTTTAACTTCACTTTAGAATTGTTTCGTGGTGTTTTTTGACACTCGTCATGTTCGTTCTGCGTTGTGAAATATAATCTCCATCTCCTCTTCTTGCCGTTTAATCACACAGAGCAGTTAAATTAATTAAAATAATGTGCAGTGGAGCCGCGGGCTTCTGCTTTAAATAGACGAGAGCGTTTGGAGCGGCTTCAAAACCCTCTCGTGCCAGGCCACGTGTGTTTGGTCTTCTGCTTGTCTTGGTTAAACTCTGTTAGAAGATTAGTCCACGTGTGTGTCGACCGGCTCTGTGCCAAAGCCAGTGACAAACTACATAGACAGCACCCTTATAAGGCAGCATCCTCACTCCAGTGAACACACACTGATCACAATATGATCTGAATGTCTTTACATATTTTCTGATACCACAATATGATTATGATTCTGTGGATTATGATCAGTTATTATGTGTCTATTTTACACAATCCGTTACATTATTAAATACAACTCACAAATGCAACCAAATTTTGATTGTGGTGTGTTTATAATTGATCAGTCATCTTAAAATATTGATTTTCCCTGAATGAACTCTTCACAAGCTGTGATGGGTTGAGTTATTACCACTGCGAATCTAGCAGGTTTTTTTAAATATATATCTTCATTTTTAAATCAAATTTTAATTTAACAAGCATTTATAAGACCATACTTTCTAAGTTTTATTACCTTGCCAGTAAATGTCATAAAACTAGTTAACGATGCTGCGTTGGTGGCGAATTAGACCTCTTTCTCTCACTGAAATCAATCTCTTGATATTTTTGGCTCTTTTGGAAGGCCATAGAAACACAATAGTGGATTTTTCTTTTGCTATTGGATCAAATGAGAATGCAATTGTTTTGTTGTTGTTGTTTTAGTTTGCATTCACCGTTATAGAAGTTTACAGACTATGATGACTTCTGTTTTGAGAACCGCAGAAATGGGAAAAGAGTCCGTTGTCTTCTGTGACGAATACATGTGATGCTGCCTTAGAAGAAGGTGCTTGTAAAGAAGCAGAAGCTCGTGACGCCTTCATAGGACGCTCACTACAGAGTGATTACGATCTCAGGGTGTTTTCTAGTGAGTCACGCATCACAGCTCATGTTAATGTGTTGTGAGGATCCAAATTGAAATCTACACATGCACACAGATAAAGGTACATTTTCCTACTGTAAATATATCAAAACTTCATTTTTGATTAGTAATATGCATTGCTAAGAACTTCATTTGGACGACTTTAAAGGCGATTTCCTCAATATTTAGATTTTTTTGCACCCTCAGATTCCAGATTTACAAATATTGTCCGATCCTAACAAACCATACATCAATGGAAATATTATTTATTCAGCTTATTCATTGTGTTTGGATGCCTAGTGAGGGTGCTAGTGTGCTCGGTGTGAGATGAGACGCTGCTCTGTTGCTGTTGCTGTTGTTGTTTTGTCCAGATTGTAAGGCAGCGTTGTGTTTGAATGCTTTATGAAGAAGGAATCCCAGAATGCATGTTATGTAAAAAAAAATACACAATAACTGACTTTACAATAAGGTTCCATCTGTTAACATTAGCTAACAATGAAAAATACTTCTAAAGCATTTGTTTATTTTAGTTAGTTAATTTAATAATGCATTATTAACATCAATAGTTGCATCTGTTAATCTGATTTAATGGACCTGAGCTAATTTGAACTAACAATGAGCGGTTGTATTTTTATTAACTAATGTTAACAAGTTTATTAATGATACTGTGATAAATACTGAAATCATTGTTAGTTAATGCAAAAACCAATGGGATCTTACTGATAAACAAGTCATAAAATGATAATATCATCAAAATATTGATTTGGAGGCATTGTTATTTTAGTATAATTGAGATACTATTATAGTTTTTAATAATATTTTGAATCAGTTTATATTTTTACATTTTCTGTTGTTTTTATTATAGTTTTAAAGTTTTAGCATTTGTGTGTTTTATATGTATGTAATTTTCCTTTTGATTTATTGAATTATTATATCAGGTTAAACTAAATTAAAATAAAAAATACTACTTTGGCAAATTCTAATTTTTTTTTATCTGTAATAAAAAATGTTTTGTTATTTTTAGATGACATTTATTTTATTACAAATAAAGAGAAGTGATGTGGTCAGTCAGATAAACTCTCACATGCGTGTGTGTGTGTGTGTGTGTGTGTGTGTGTTTGCATCAGCCTGCAGCTATTTTGGTCGCTCGGCCCGTCTCTGTTCTCAGAGCTCTCATGATTACTACACATCTCTCTCTCTCTCTCTCTCTCTCTCTCTCTCTCTCTCTCACACGCTTTTCATCTCACGTTTATTTGAATAATTTCATGGTTTGTCTTAATGTTCACTATTTAAATGTTTGTGTCGCTCTGTTGTAGCACAACCTCCTAAACCCTTAAATTACCTGAAATGCGATCTGGTTTAGTGTGATAGGCAGTGATCAGTAGGGATGGGTGATATCTTATCGTTCGCGATATACCGTAAAAATTCTCCCCGTGATAAGAATTAGTCTTCCCGCGATAATAACGATAAAGTCTAGTTGTTGACATATTACTATGGAAGACCAATGGTTAAAAAAAAAACCTGAAACAGTCAGAATCATTAAATTTCACCATATAAAAAGAGATTGCTACAATTTTTACAGATATAACTGATTTTGATAATGAACATAAATCGAGATCTGCATCCTAACTCAAGCTACTATCAAATGTGTATTTCTAAGAGACAAAAAAATTTATATTATTAATATTATCAGGCAACACAAACCTGTTTCTTGATTTGAAACAGTATTACTCATTAGTACATGCAGAACTAAGAAATTATTTTTTTCTGTTAAGATACTTATTTTAAGAGAAAATGACTGGAAAATTATAAAGAAGTGTTTGTCATGTTCTGACCATAAATAATAGTTTAAAACCACAATTAACCGTCTGGTTTCTACAACTTTCACATCGGAGCAAAAATCTGCCTTTAAACTTGAAAGAAATAAAAATTTGACATTTATCGTGATAATTATCGATATCGACTGATATGAAAAATTATCATGATATTTTTTGGCCAATCACCCAGCGCTAGTAGCACATGTGTGCGATACAGTTCTGCACGTGTATGAGCCTGTTTACAAACCTGTTGCCCAACAAAGATATCCTTTATTGAAATGCTTTTTCTCCAAATTAATAACATAATCGAGTGTTTGAAATGACTTCTTTTTGTGACAGACGTAATTTCATATTACAGAATGATAGTATTATATACACTGATAAAGGCTATATCGATTAGCATTGCGTTATAAATATACTTTCCTTATAAAAAAATACCCAAGATTGCTTGAAAAACACCAATAAACCATATATTTTGTGCAATCATATGTTTATTGTCTTCAAGTTTCATCAGTTAAAATTTCTCTGTCTGGGTTTTATTCAGCGAAAACTGGATACCTTTGTCCATATTAGGGATTTCCTGGAGCGTTACTTCTGCGATGCATGTGTAGTTTCTGCGCAAGAGCGCCCTCCAGCTTCCAGTATGAATTAAACAGTCATTATATTACGTGTGTACTCAGTAATGCTCACAACACACTATTTGGGGTAAAAATAGGAAAGAAACAGGATTCCCTGAATTATCATCATTGATATCGTTATCGCAATAAATACCAGAAATATTGTGATATTTTTAAGCCCAGATCGCCCGTCCCTAGTGATCAGTAAGGCCTTTAGTATTTTCATCATAAATGTGTTCAGGCCTAAAATGGTGATTCTGTCGTAATGACAGATGCATGTTTAATTATCCATCAGTGTTTTTATGATTCAATCATACATGTTGCTGATAGCAGCAGATGGGAGGTGTGTGTGTGTGTTTAATGGATGTGTGTGTCTTTTGTGTGTAGGGAGATTCAGCTGCTGAGACGACTACAGCACAAAAACGTCATCCAGCTGGTGGATGTGCTGTACAACGAAGAGAAGCAGAAAATATATCCTTTACACCAGCCACTGCGTGCGTGTGTGTGTGTGTGACGCAGAAATGACTGAACATGCGGTGCTGCGTCAGCGCTGCATTCAGCCTCTGCTTTACACTCACTGTCTTAAAGGAATAATTCACCCAATAATGAACATGTGCTGTAAATGTGTTCACCCTCAGGTCATCTGAGATCAGGATGAGTGTTTCTTCATCAGGTTTGTAGAAATGTGTCTCTGCATCAGTGTCTCAGCAATGGATGCTCTGCAGTGAATGGGTGCCGTCAGAATGAGAGTCTGATAAAAACATCACAATAATCCACAGCACTCCAGTCCATCAGTTAACATCTGGAGAAGACAAAAGCTAAAACAAATCCAGCATTAAGACATTTTTAACTCGTATGAGTCCATAATAACGCTTCCTCCAGTGAAACAGTGTTCTGGTCTGAATCAGGAGAGAAATCTGCAGCGTTTACAAGACAAAACAGCTCTAAACTAATATGTGGCTGGATTTTGATGTGAGAGACAACAGCAGATTAAAGCGTTATTATAGACTCGTATTTGAGTTAAAAATGACTTAATGCTGGATGTGTTTCAGGTTTTGTCTTCTCCAGATGTTAACTGATGGACTGGAGTGCTGTGGATTATTGTGATTTATATTTTATTTTATTTCAGCTTCATTTGAAATGAATAAAAATGTTAGTGATGGTTTTAGTTGATGATGGTAACCCTGTTGTGTGTACGGTCACTCTGCTGCTCGTGTGTCCGATCCTTGACCGCCGCTTCACGTATATGGTGATGGAGTATTGTGTCTGTGGAATGCAGGAAATGTTGGACAGCGTTCCGGAGAAGAGATTTCCAGTATTTCAAGCTCACGGGTGAGACGCTCAAACACCAGCCGTCAGATAAACACACACTTCTCTGAGAAGAGACGCCCACCTGAGGCTCTGTGCGACACTATCGAGTTGTAAAATTTCCATCACGTCTATTTTTAGCCTCTTGATATTGGTTTTATTTCTCACAGAAGCTGTCATTCAATTTGTACACTGCCGCTCAAAAGTTTGGGATCAGTAAGATTTTTAATGTTTTTTAAGGGAGTCTCTTCTGCTCATCAAGGCTGTATTTATTCGATCAAAAATACAGAAAAAACTGCAATATTGTGAAATCTTATTGCAATTTCTAATATTGGTTTCTATTTTAATATACTTTAAAATAGAATTTATTTCTGTGACGCAACGCTGAATTTTCAGCATCATTACTCCAGTCTACAGTGTCACATGATCTTCAGAAATCACTCTAATATGCTGATTTATTATGAGTGTTGAAACTGTGCTGCTTCATATTGTTTTTTGGAACGTGATACTTTTTACTTTGATTCTTTGAATACAAAGTTAAAAAGAACAGCATTTATTTTAAAAATCAATTTTGTGTTACAATATACAATGCTATTCAAAAATTTGGGGTCTGTAATTTTTTTTTTTTTTTTTTTAAGAAATTAATACTTTGTGTTAAATGAATAAATGTCATAGTAAAGACTCATATTGTTAGAAAAGATTTCTATTTTGAACAAATGCTGCTTTTTTTAACCTTGTATTCATCAAAGAATCAAAGGAAAAAGTATCACGTTCCAAAAAACAATATGAAGCAGTTTCATCACTCATAATAAATCAGCATATTAGAATGATTTCTGAAGATCATGTGACACTGTAGACTGCAGTAATGATGCTGAAAATTCAGCGCTGCATTACAGAAATAAATTCTATTTTAAAGAATATTAAAATAGGAAACCAATATTAGAAATTGCAATAAGATTTCACAATATTGCTGTTTTTTTCTGTATTTTTGATCGAATAAATACAGCCTTGATGAGCAGAAAAGACTCTTCTGAGCGGCAGTGTCTGTGTAGATTTGTGTATGCCATTCGAGTTTGTTTTGATTGAGGTTAACTTGCCTCACAAAGCAATGGCCTGAAGTTTTTTTTTTTTTCAAATTCTAAGATGTTAAAAAGGTTTAAAAACTAAAATCACTGACAGGTTTGAATCTAGCGAAACAGATACAGTCTTAATTTTCAGACTTTGAGAATGTTACATTAACATGCATTAATGTTACTGATAACTGAAGCGATTTGAAAGAGTTGCTGAGCTTCTCTGCGCTGTTTCATGCCAGTATATCTGACAGTAGTTCTTAGGGCTGGGTAAAAAATATAGATTTCTCAATTTTAATCGATTCTCATATTTACGGAACAATATTGATTCTTAAATCCGAAAAAATCGATTAGTGTAGCCTGTTTTCAGTTAATGAACGGAGCATTATAGCGCACATCCCATTCAATAAATCATGATCAACTTTGTTACTTCGATATGAAACAAAGTCTCAGATTTCATTTTCATTTCCATTTTATTAAAGTATTAAAACAATGAATGCTGTTTAATGTGAAGTGACAGATCGCTGTAACCCCTCAGTTAACTCTTAACTCGTTAGTCAGCTAGAAAAATGAACATTTTGCTAAATATATCCACCATATAACATTAAATTAAGTTTTTATATTATTATAATCAATGTAGTTTATAGTGTTTGTGGTTATTTTAACCTTCAATATTATAGTAATGTAGTACCAACTGACACTCCTGGATATTTTACAGCATTAGTTTTTGTTTTGTTTTATTGCTTGAGAAAATTTGGCATGCACTGTACCTGATATATATCCAAAATAATCGATATTGAATTGAATCGAATTGCATTTGCAAGCTTGTGAATCAGAATCAAATCAGATTGTGAAATTTGTGTCAAAACGCAGCCCTAGTAGCTCTGCTGTGAACCGGCTTTGCTGATCTGCTGGGTTTCACACCTATTTCACACGTTTGTGTCTCTGTTGTTCTTCCCGTGTCTCTCTCAGGTACTTTTGCCAGCTTCTGGATGGTCTTGAATACTTGCACAGCCAGGGAATTGTACACAAAGATATTAAACCAGGGAATTTGCTGCTCACTACAGATGGGGCGTTGAAGATCTCTGACTTGGGTGTAGCGGAGGTGAGATGATCAAACCTGTAGATCCTGATATAAGAAATAATAGTCAGCGTTGTTTCGTGTCATCAGGCTTTTATGGTTCATATATTCTCATCTACTGAGAATATGGAGTAAAAACACCTCACTCAAACTGAGCAAAAATATGCAATTTGGTTCCGATGCTGATATTTCTATGGTGAAATTCTGATGCTTGTAATGTAAATCAATGAGATCTTTATAGCAGTAGAGCAGATACTGACATAAAATGATGTAAATATCAGCGGTCGCTCTATATCTCCAGTAATTTGTCTCAGTAAGATGAGATTGAAATGATCCAAACATATAAAGCAATGCTGATTGAGAGATGAAGAAATAAACGCTCCTCAGAAGATGTGAGATGAAGATCATTCCTCCGCTGAGGAACAGTGAGAGTAAAGCTTCTGGAAACAAACGCTCCTCAAAAGATCCTGATGATCAGATTTGAGACGCACTGATTTTATTAAAAAAATGATTGATGGAGAATCAAGTAAAGCTGAGCTGCTTCAGTCCAGTAAGTGTTCATCTGGAAATATTACTGCAGTTATTCTGACCTTTACTTGATCAAAATCAGTCAAGATTCGACAGCAGAAGGACGTTTGTACAATTACACTAAAATAGCTTTTACTGATTAAAAACCTCTAAACTATTAATCAGACGACACGAGGAGGAGATTGAGTGTGAAACAGCAAAGTTTGATCATTTAGAGCTTTAGAAATCCAGTTCCAGGTATAAAAAATAAGGTTTTATAGGGTTAAAGCAGCAGAGGATCCTGTAGTAAACACTGGAGGACATTCATACATGTTTGTGTACAGAACTCATGCTCAGAAGCATCACTGACCACATACACCTTCTGCACTGACTCTTTGTGTTGATCTCTGACCTTTGACCCCCAGGCGCTCCACCCGTTTGCGGAGGACGACACATGTCGGACGAGTCAGGGGTCGCCAGCGTTCCAGCCCCCAGAGATCGCCAACGGCCTGGACACGTTTTCAGGGTTCAAGGTGGACATCTGGTCTGCTGGGGTCACGCTGTGAGTTCCTCCAGAAACACGCTTCATGCTGATGATGAGACACACTGCAGTTTGATGTAAACACAGACCGCTGGAGCTGGTGGGCGGAGTAAGAACTCTGGCTCAGGCCAATAGAGACGGAGCGCATTTAGGCCACACCCACCGGGGGAAAACAATCCAACTCTCCATTGACTTTGTATTGCGGAAAGCTGCCTCCTTGTCATTTCTGACTTGTAACAAAAAAAAAACAGAACAATGCTTAAAAACTGTCTGTCGCATTTTTTAAATTACTGATGTTGCAACCCCAAAAGAGTCACTACAAATACGGAGAAGACGAGTGCATTTGCGTTGAAAAACATTTAAATTTATTTAACCGTCAGACCTAAAATGGATCATTATTGAAGCCGTCTCGATCCAGAGAGACAGGGGTACAAAGGACCAGAGAACCGTCACAGGATCCAACCAAGAGCACTCCCGATCCGTCGAGCAAAGAGATGTTTTATAGAGAAAGAACCACCTGCGCGCGATGTTCCCAATCACGCAGAAATCAGCCGAAGACCCAGACACATACCCACACACCCAAACAAGGAACGACTGAAAGTGCCGTCACACCCTCCCCCATAAAATAAACCCCAAAAAATTACTACCAGGCTTACACTACATCTAGAAGATGTTCAATCATATCCTCAACATTATTCTAACACTGTATCAGAACACATCACCTTAGTCACAGCACCATTACTTCTCAGCAACCCGGTCCCTCGGAGGAGAAACAATGACAGACACAACAATAAAGGCAAACTTCAAGACAAGGCATCCGCCAAAATATTTTCCATCCCCTTAATATGGCGAATCTCCAAATTATAAAGTTTCCAGAAAATTGGCAAATTTCTTAATTTCCGAATTACTTAACCGAAGACGTATAACGCAATCTTCAGGTTCCACAGCCTCTTCATAATCTGTCAAAGACAAATCACTGCATGACATATGGTCTACAGTCAATTCTGCTGTACATGCTAATTCCTCCCTTACGTAATACGGTTTAAGTAAGTTTACGTGACAGCTGGATTTTAGCCTTTCTCTCTGGTGTCGCGATGACATAATTCTCATCAGATTCTTTTCGAATAATAACATAAGGGCCAGCAAATCTAGCTTTAAAAGGAGAGGAGGTCACGGGTAACAAGGCCATTACCTGATCCCCGACACACAAAAGAATCGGCGCTCAGTTCTGCGATCATATAAACGTTGCGTCTCTGTTTTAAGTTTACCTTTGCCAACTTGACAGCCTCAAACAATCGTCTTTTAAAACCATCAACATATTCACTCATCTTTTTCGGTGGCTCAAAAGGAACCCAGCCGTCTCGTAGTACAGCTAACGGCCCACGAACAGTATGCCCAAAAACAAGTTCATTTGGGCTAAACCCAGTACTCTAGTGAGTTAACATAAGCCAGGGCAAGCCCTCCTTCCAGTCCAATTCTATACTATAAGCACGTAACAGCGACTTAAGTGACTGGTGAAAACATTCCAAGGCACCCTGACTTTGAGGATGATATGCAGTAGATACAGTGCCCTCCAAAAGTATTGGAGCAGTGAAGACAAAATTGCTCTGTTGGCTGTGGAGTCAAGACATTTGCAAATATGATGAAAAGATGAATATGAGACAAAACTACAGAATGTCACATTTTATTATTAGCCGTTTCAACACATACATGTTTGACCAGCTCAGAAGCTCAGCACTTTTAGAGTTCATCCCACTCGTTGATGTGAGCATAAGTATTGGGACAGTTGAACATAAGGCAGATATAAAAGATTAAAAGCTATTGTTTAGTTGCAGATCTCTTGCGCACAATCACAGCAGTGAGTCTGTGACCCATAGACATCACCAGACTCTCGGTCTCATGCTTTCAGATACTTTTCCCAGCCTTTAATGCAGCCGATTCCAATTATTGCTTGTTTTGGGGAGTTTCTGCCTTTACTCTCCTCTTCAGCTGCTGAAATTCATGTTCAGTCGGATTTAAATCTGGAGATTGACTTGGCAATCTAAGACTTTACATTTCTTTGCCCTGATAAACTGTTTTGGGTCATTGTCCTGATGCAAACTCTGATCTTGCCTTTCTATTTCTGGAGCTGGTCAGAGGTTTGTATCTTGCTGTGTAGCATCTGTAATTCTGTGTCAAAGTCTCCTGAGGACAGTATATTGTCAGAGCATCACCCAGCTTTCTGGAAGTTGTTGGTGATTTTACAGACACATCTTTTAGGGTTCATTTTCACAGCTTTTATGATTTGTCTGTCATCAGCTACTGTTGTTTTCTCAGCTGATCAGGTCGTTGTTGGTTGCTGGCGTCGCTGGTGGTTTCCAAACTCTTGATTTCTTCATGCCCTTTGTTTTTGCTGGAGCTATAACTGACTTCCTCTTTTCTTTTAGCATCCAAATTGCTTGCTTTTCTCTCAAAGTCAGCTCCCTCGTCTTCATCCTGGTTTGTGTGTGTCATCATCGAATGCAAGATTCAGAATGCAGAAGTAATGGATATAACTGATACGACACATTCCCTGCTTTTAATATCTGAAGAATTAATGCAACGGGACACAGCTGATCACTTAGAAAGACCTGCGAGGCAACGGTTCCAATACTTATGCTCACATCAGATCGAGGGATGAAACTCTACAAGTGCTGAACTTCTTAGCTGGTCAAACATGTACGTGTTGAAACGGCCAATAATAAAATGTGGCATTCTGTAGTTTTGTCTCATATTCATCTTTTCATCATATTTGTAAATGTCTTGACTCCAAAACTGTCAACACGGACTTTGATGTAATTGAACGCAATGCGAATGCAGAAGGATACCACGTAACACTGCCACATTTAGAACGGGGCAAGGGACCAACGCAATCCACAATTAAGTGATTAAACGGTTCAGTCACAATCCAATTCCACTGATTAACAGTGAATCACCAGTAAAAGTTTCATTTGGAAAAGGTAATACAGACTCCAAAATGAATGAGGCAGTTGCACCAGTATCACGAAGAATTTTCACTGGAACTCTCTCACCCTTCGAGAGAGACACAAAACCATCCGAGACAAACAGTGAAAAATTGGAATTCAAACAGACTGTTTTGTTCATTTCTCTAACACTCGCTGTAAAACAAGAGGGAATCAAGCCACCAGCTATGGGAACCGAAGCAGCCAACGCTGTGGGCTTTGCCAATGTATAACGGTTTCGACCGTTTTTTTGCTTGAAGTACCAGACAATCTTTTTTCCAGTGCCCGTAACCTAAACAATAATTATAAATTAAAGTCGAATTGGTTTTGCCAAAAAATGTCATATTTGTATAACGAGTGGTTGTCGGCATATTCGAAGGTTCCGCAAAGTGAGATGTAACCTTTTCACTACATTCATCTCTCAAGGGGTTAATATCAACACAGGATTTATGTATCAAGTCATATTCATCTGATAAAACTGCCGCTTCAGCTGCAGTAGATACATTACGCTCTGCGATAGGGCTGTCAAAAAAAAAATTGAATTTCGAATATTCGTCGAATTTAAAATAAAAATCCACAATTTTTGGGGTGTGTCAGGCAGCCTTATCTGGTGCACGAGATGCGATGTAGGTGTAGGTATCATTGCATTTTAATGCTTTTTTTTAGCCTATCCAGTTGAACCCACTGGATACGTTGTTCATTTAAAATACTGCGGAAAAAGAGAACATCAATGCAGAGATTATTTTGTTTATGTCACAAATGGAACCAAGCCGTTCACACACAACGCATATTTATCGCATTTTCAAGAGGGACATCTATCACCGTTGCGCTTGCGTCTCGCAAAAGAGAGTCGGATATTTATAAAGCCATTTAAAATTATTGTAAGTTCAACATGTCTCTCAACTTTATGGCGGGACGGGTCTCTCCCCATTCCACTGCATCTCATGTTTTAAATGAAAACAAGTATCGGTACTCTTTGTGATTGGTTTTCCGTGCTTTGTATTAAACTTGTATACATGATGCTGTTTTGTTTCTAATTGTTTAAGCAACTTATTAATTATATAAGGTTAAACATTAGTCGTGTTATTTTATGCTTTGAAGAACCATGGATTAGTAATATTTTGCTCGATGCACCCTCTTGTGGCCTCAGGAGAGAAGCCAAAAGCTTTTTCCCCCCTAACTGAAATTATGCCTTTTAAATTCGAATATAATTCGAATTTTGATCACATTTAAGTACAAAATTTGAATTGACTTTTTCAGCCATTTTGACAGCCCTACTCTGCGATTTAAAGATCGTCGTTTGATTTGGTAGCGTGCTGCAAAACAATTAAATCAACAAGATCCTCATACGATTCAACAGCCGAAGCATTACACCAACGCATAAAAAACATCTCTAATTCACGTGTCAATTCTGTATACGTTTGAGTAGAACGTTTTCTCAACCCACGGAATTTTTGGCGATACGCCTCTGGCACTAATTCATATGCCTTAAGAACTGCACTCTTAACTTTATCATAATTTTGACTATCACCCCAGCGCAGAATAAGCCCTCTGCGCCTTTCCAGTCAGAACACACTGTAACATTAAAGAGCGTTCAGCTTCGGGGCCAATTTTGCTTGTCTGCTACTCGTTCGAATAATACGATAAAAAGGGTCCACATCCTCCTCATTAAACAAAGGCATTAACTGCAAATTTGCTGCCACATTAAAGTTTGTAGCAAGCGGCCCACTCTCTACCGCTTCATATAAGCCACCATCACTCAGCGTTCTTACCTTTCCTTCTTTCATAAGGTCCAAACGTTGTTGTTGTAGATCCAATTTCCTACTTTCTAAGGCCAGCTATGCCAACACTGTCTCCTGTTCTAATTTTCATTTCTCAATTTCCATCTTGAACTCTAATTTACGATGTTCCAATTGAAGAAGTGCTAACTCCTTTTTGTTGCTCAAAAGTCAAAGTTACCGAAGAAGGCGCAGTAATTGGCAAACCTAATGATTCCGTCACATGACACAATTCCGTTATTTATAAGAGCCACTTTTACAACAGTTCGAATATTTTCTTTAATTTTTTTTATCATTCGTAGACAGGACTATATCATAATGTTGCAATTTCAATCAATTGATCTTTCGTTAACAGATTTAAAACGTGCTCAGACGGATTTTCAATAAATTCACACATTTCAATTGTCACTTTTAATGAACTATACACACTAATCAGCGATTTCAATCAAGGATTCTATACAAAAAAAAAAAAATCTAATCTTTAAAATCAAATCCTTACCTTCACAGCTGTCGAAACATACGAGAGAAAAAAAATTTATTAAATGCCCTGAAGATTAAGTTTCACAGCCTACCTATACATATACCTAACTAAGTAGACCCTAATCTTCAAGCATACAGTGGCGGGTTTTTATGCAAAAATATTAACAAATTCAAAATATTCTAAATCTCTCCCAAAAAAAATAATCCTAATTAATACAATCCAAAACACAAAAAATTTACTAATTCCCAAAATTATAATTTTTTTAAGCAAAAACAAAACGTTGAATCAAAGGGACCCCAAAAGGGTCACTACAAATACGGAGAAGACGAGTGCATTTTCGTTGAAAAACATTTAAATTTATTTAACCGTCAGACCTAAAATGGATCATTATTGAACCCGTCTCGATCCAGAGAGACAGGGGTACAAAGGACCGGAGAACCGTCACAGGATCCAACCAAGAGCACTCCCGATCCGTCGAGCAAAGAGATGTTTTATAGAGAAAGAACCACCTGCGCGCGATGTTCCCAATCACGCAGAAATCAGCCGAAGACACAGGCACATACCCACACACCCAAACAAGGAACGACTGAAAGTGTCGTCACACTGATTAAAGAAGTGAAGTTTACCTAAATCAAAAACTGAGAGAATAGCTTAAAAATTTAATGGATAAAAAATGTACCCCAAAAAAAAAAGATGGAAGATATATTCCTTATATCTTATCAAAGGTATCAGTATAGTAACAAATAATGTTACATTAAATGATTTGGGGGTTTAACTATATGGGAGTGTAAATTAGACCAAAACTTCAGAATAAATTCAGAATGAAAAAAATAAATGATTAAAGTTTCAATCCTTTGTTGTTAAGACCAGTGTTGGGTAAGTTACTTTCAAAAAGTAATTAATTACTATTACTAATTACATCAATATTGTATTTGGATTACTTTACTAATTACTGTCTGAAAAGTAACTTAGTTACTCAATAAGTAACTTAATTATTCAAATCGCTAATTAGGCTACATCTTAAAATCCCTATCAACCTGAATTGAAATTAAACTCTTTATTCTTTCAATTTGAGTCAAACATAGAATAGTTTAGCCTTTTAGCTTTAAAACAACTGTAATAAAGATATATGAATAACAAAAAAGCTTAAGAAAAGTTAAACAATACGTTTCAGTTTGGCAAGATGTTCAGGAAACGCCCAGCTAGTAAAATCCGCACGTTTATGTAAAAATAACACGTTAACTAATGTAGGTAAAGTAAGAATAAATTACACAAATGACCTTCTCTGCTGAATAAAGCCGCGTCAGATCGCGCTGTTCTTCTGAGGTTAATTCCTCATAGCAGGACTTCTTTCAAAAACAATGAAATTTAGACGAATCTTGATTTTATGTTACTTATTTTTTTTTAATCTCTTTTGTACCTAGATGAGGGTGTTTGAACGCAGGTGACTGCATATAATGAGCTCAGATACGGGAAAGACTGTACATTGCTTTAGTTTCATAAGGATTACATAATCAGAGAATATTAGTTTTTGATTTGAATTTGTTCAATTTAAAGTCCCCCTGTAGTCAAATATTTTATCCCTTAAAACTTATCTTTGATCATCAAAATTACATTTGAATGTTTTTTTCTTGTGAAAATAATTTTCTCATCTTAAAATAGCTTGAATGTAACTCAACACCCTTGCCTCATTTACTATACTTTACTGATCTATGAATATGCAAATTAGCCCCGCCTCCACTCAGTCGCACCAGCCAGCGCCTCCTGATACACTGAACTGTAGTAAACACAAAACAATGGCATACACGGATAATGACTGATCAAACTGTTTTTACTAGCGGACAACTACAGTGAATACTGTAACATTTGTTAAAGTAACTTACTTGATGATGATGTGATCTCAAAATGCCTTGAAGACTTGAATGCAGCCGTTTGTGATTCTTGATTCGCGCCCGCGAGGAGAGGTGGGTCTGACTCTGGGCTACTTTTACACTGTTGCCGCGGGTTATAATGCAAGTTAGCGGTTCTAAATTCACATTAAACTACGGCTTCATGGGTTTTTTGCTATAACTTATGTTTGGTTTTGTGCTGGTATTGGTATATTTTGCATGCTAGTGATAGGAATCGATCCCTTGACGTGATTGGTTATTGGTTTGTGACGTAGCAACCCGAGGGCTGTTTCAAACCACATTTCTGGGAGTGCCTTTGGGAAACTACAGTTTTTAGGAGAAAATACTCAGCAATGGTGTTGATTAATGGATTGGCACATGGTTTGTCTAAAAGCATATTAAAAACACCACATAGACAAATAAACAACATAAAAAAACTTTTTCACTACAGTGGGATTTTAAAAGTAGACACTTCAAGCTCAGATATGGGAAAGACTGTACCTAGCTTTAGTTTCATATGGATTACATAATCAGAGAATATTCGTTTTCGATTTGAATTCGTTCATACAAAAGTATACACAAACTTTCTATAGACATTTCTCATGTCTCTGTGTCAAATATTCGCTGAGTTTGTCACGCGTAGAAAGTTGCTCACGGAGACCTAGACGGCAGAAAGTGCACCCTGTTTGTTTTGTTTATTTTGCAAAAGCACAATGTTTTGTTGTTATTGTCAGTGTACACAAATAAAAGTAGGCCCTTTTTAGATTTGATTTTAATCTTATCTGAATCTGAGCATTTAAGGTTTCTCTGTGAATCAGGAAAAACTGAAAGTGAACACGCCGGCGCGCGGAGGGTTAAAGATGCTGCATTCAATTTTATCTTTAGACGGTAAATTTAGATTTCAAATTCAATATTGATTTTAGAACTGTTGAAACTATTTACTGTATGTAACGCAAGTACTTTATAAGTAACTGTAATTAAATTACCTAAAAATGATCCCATACTTTACTTTTTCAGTGGATAAGTAATTTAATTACAGTAACGCGTTACACCCAACACTGCTCAAGACCACAAAATGTACAGGAGCTGGAAACATATATTTAGCCAGTTAAATTTGTGCAAGATTAAGTAAATTTAATAATCTGCATTGTCAATATAGGCTCCCAGTGGGATCTACTTCTAGGAATAATTTTGTTGCTGAAAATTGTGGCGGATATGTTTATTACATCTTATCTTGAATAATTGAGAGAAAGAACTACAATCCCATGAAGCATCGCAAACGATGTAATTGAATTAAAAGTGATGGACAATTATAAAATACAGAAAAGTTGTTGATTATATCTGTAGAGACAATATATTCTGAGTTTACTGCAAAATATGCATACATTTAAGCACAGATTTCCTCGCTGTGACTTTTGATTGGTGGAATTTTCACAGCATCATGGGTATTGTAGTTTTTCCACCATGAATTCTGCTGCTAAACACATTTTAAAAATAAACTGAAATAAAGTGAACAGATGGGTTCATACTAGGGGTGGGCGTTATGACCAAAATCTTATATCACGATATGACTAATTTTATATCACGATATAGTAATTTATTTTCTTTTAAAAAGGTTTTTATGATATTATAATCTTTGATACCATAGAATTTTCATAATCCGTGTCACCAATGTCAATAATCAAACTAATACAAGCCTAAAAAGAGACGACAAAAAAAAAAAACTCAAGCTCACTGAAAATAAATAAACAGTCAGTGATGAAATAAGTATGAGAAACTAATTGCAAGCAATAAGACAATAAACTACAATAAATAAGAAACGCTACATACATTGTGTAAATTAATTAGTCTTCACTGTGTTAATTAGACAGACAGAACGAATATTGGACAGCTTCCCCTTTAAGACCGAAGTCCGGATCCAATATACTGTTACATATGCGTTTTCTCTTTCAGCTGTTTACTCTCTCTTAAGACCTAAATCGCTGTCTTTATGAGGATACTTGCCAAGACGGAGATTCTGACACATATAAGTGTTTATGTAATCGTTCAAAGCCAATAAAGCGGCAAAAAAAAAAGTGCTGTCCTCTCACACAGAAACAGAGACAGCGCACGCATATAGCTCTGTTGTTTCTGTTTCAACGGCTTAAAATCGGTTGTTTTAAAACTGCAGTGCTTAAAAACGTGTGTCCATGCTACAGATGTAGTCCCTCGTTTAAGAACGAGCTCCTCGTTTTGTTCTGGTCGTTCTCCACCTGGCTCTGTCTCCCCTTCACGCCCCGTAGTGCTGTGTAAAGATCTCAGTCATCCAAATGATTAAAGTATTACTGTAAACAATGTATTTTGCGCCACCACGAAATAAACGATAGAACATTTTATGAAACGATAGACTTTATTTCATCCATCCGATATATATCGTCATATCGTACAGCCCTAGTTCATACTATCGATGAACTAAATTCTAGATCACAATACATCTGTCACGTTATCACTTCGTAAATTATACTTAAAAGTAGATTTCCCTATGGAGAAAATAAACATGATTTTTACTTCCAGAGCCAGCTGTTGCTCTCCATCGGTGAATCCATGTGAAAACGCTCTGATTCCGTGCTCGCTCTCACTGTGGAACTGAACCGAGATTGTCTGAAGTCTCTACTTTGTTTGAGTGTTTTCTGATGTCGCCCCTCACAGATACAACATAACCACGAGCCTGTACCCGTTTGAGGGGGACAACATCTATAAGCTATTTGAGAACATTGGGAAGGGTGACTACACTGTTCCAGAGGAGTGCGGCCCGCTGCTCTCGGACCTGCTGAGAGGTGAGCGATGAGCTCGTTTGACTGGAAAACATAGTCGTATTTATTTGTGGGGAGGCTTCACAGAGAGCATGATTGTTAGGACTATAGATTATTAGATTAGATTCAACTTTGTCATTGTGCAGAGTACAAGTGAAATGCAGTTAGCATCTAACCAGAAGTGCAAATAACAGTATATAAATAAATTAGTGCTGTCAAACGATTAATACATTTTTGTTTACATAATATATGAGTGTGTGCTGTGAATATTTGTGTATATATAAATACACACACATACAGTATATATTTTGAAAATATTTACATGTATTTACATTTACATTCATGTAAGTTATATACAAATATATTTAATATATAAACATAATTTTTTTTAGATATATACATGCATGTGTGTGTATTTATACATGCATAATAAATATACACAGCACACACTCATATATTATGTAAACAAAAACTTTTATTTTGGATGCGATTAATCGCGATTAATCGTTTAACAGCACTAAAATAAATATAAAATATAAGATGTGTGTATATATATATTAAGCTTTATGACATATAGTGCAAGTTATGAGGTAGAAGGGCAGAGACCAGCTCAATGCTAATGACTGTAAATACATTATAAGAATATAAACAGAAGGTGCGTTATACAGTGAGGTACGTAAATAGCATATGGATATATATGGCCAATGATCAGAGAAATGTGCAGATATAATGCCTGAGTTCTTTAAAAGAGAGCAGTTTTAGTGCTGCTGATATGAGCGATCCTCTGGTTTTAGATCTAATTGTATTGTGTTTATAGTGTTGTCGAGTGCATGTATCAGTGCTGCAGAGCAATTAAGACATTTAAATACTGACTTTGTTCAAAGCAACAGTAAGCAATTCTCAAAAAGCATTAAAGTGATCATGAACTGCCTGTTTTTTATTTATTTATCTTTTATTTTGTACTGTTCTCTGAGGTCCACTTATGTTATCAAGATTTTTACATCAAAAACATCATAATTGAGAAGTAATAAGCTATTTTCTGTGCTGTTTTGACCCCCCTCATCAGAACGCTCTGTTTGAGTAGGCGTGGAGGATTGTAGAGTCAGAAGTAAACGCCCACTGCTGTGATTGGCTAACAGTTGTGTGTTTGATAGTCTATATCCTTCACAGATGGATGCTGCTGTGATTCAGATCAAAAACGCATAAATACTCACATCAATCTGTTTAACAGACAAAGCAATAGTGATCACGTAATGAAAACAGTTACTCACACTTGTGTTGCGACATTACTGTCAGATATAGTCGACAGCATCGTCTGTTAGTTTCAATCTTTCTGAAAATCCCACGTTGAATTGTGCCTTGTTTGTAAACGAATCAGCGGTAAAATGAAGTGAACGAAGGGCTGAGTTCTTACTGACGTGGTCTGGAAAGTCATTGAAAATAAAATTCATTCACTCTTTCGTAACGCTGGGATCAGAAGGAAGGCAACGCAAACACAGTTTTATCACAACTTGGCACTGCACAGCGTCTTGTTGTCTTCAGAGCATCTTTATCGTTTGGTTTCTGCATAGACCTGCGTTCGCTTCTCTCGTAAACACTACATGCCTGAATCGGTGGGCGGGGCTAAAAAGGCAGCGATGTAAAATCGGGGGCGGGGCTAATCAGGCAGCGCTGCAGAATTGGGGGCGGGGCTAACACAGGCAGCTACATAGAATTGGGGGTGGGGCTAAATAGGCAGTGATGTAGAATTGGGGGCGGGGCTTAATAGGCAGTGATGTAGAATCGGGGGCAGGGCTAAACAGGCAGCGACGTTGATCATCATCTGTGGAGGCGGTGCTTATACACTATTACATCATAGAGTGGCACATTCCTCAAGCTGTGGTTTTGGCAGACTGCCTTCAATATAAGCTGGTTTTAGACTAACGACAAAGATTTGAGTTCTGAAACTTACAGGATGTTTTTATAGTACAGTGACTTCTTATGTCATAAGATCAAGGGAATTTTGGTTTCTCAGTTCATGACCCCTTTAATGAAGATAATTGAATAATAATATAATATGTGACCTGTGCTGTCACAATGAGCAAATGTGGCACATTCTCCATTAAAAGACCTTCAAAATGATATGATTTGTTGGAATCTGACGAAAAATGACTGAGCTACACCCGTTTGACGTCAACAAACTGAGGAAAATCAAGTTGACGTTTTCTGAAGGTTCTAAAGCAAAATCACCCAGCAACATTGCATCATTTCCTCCACTTCTTTTCTTAATATTAATTACTGTATTAATAATCACAATATAGCCATTGTTTTATTAAAAATAAGAACAGGTGCAAAACAGCAACAGTAGAACAAATATAAGAAAGAAACAAATAGACCTAGTGCATTACTTTTTTCATTTTGCATCTAAACAAAAGCATTCAAGTAAGAAACAAATAATCAAATGTAAAAATCACTTTAGTGTGTTCATTACAAATAAATTGATTATTAAAACTACAAAAGCACTTCAATCAAAAGCAGCGATCTTTTCTTTTGTTTGATTAGCATTAATGAGACAGACGGCATTCCCCAACAGTTCCCAAACATTCACTTAAGACATAACAGATTATGTTTGCTTGAATAGCCTACTTACTGTAAATCTGTGTATATTTATCGTGATCGTGCGCTGGCAGAAGCGCCATTATGTGCGTGATTCATATATCAGTCAACGGCAGCGCAAGAAGCGAGCAGAGAAAAGGTACTCCTCCTTAGAAAATGTACAAATAAAGATCATTTTAGATGTTTAATTAGTGTTTGGAGCATTGGGATTGCTAGACGAGGGCTTAATGAACTAATTTGTGTGAGAACCCGAAATTCAACCAAAATCGACTTTATTTTTTTGTCTAGCTCAAAATTAGCCGTGTGCGCATTGACACTCATTTTGCCAGCACGGGTCATATATATATATATATATATATATACATAGTATAATGTTTTAATGTCAACCCGAGTTCAAGATAAAGACATTCAATTCAAATTGAGCCCATTTTCTTAATTAAACCACCTTTCTTTATTGTGCACAGTAAGCATTGTTTTTCATGGCTGTGCTGTAGTTCATATGTTTGACCTTTAGATGGCGCCGTGGCATTAATGTTCAGCACTGATGCTGGATCAGTCTGTGTTTGAGAACTTTATCACAAGCTCAGAGCAAACACACACACACACACACAGCTGTTAAACTATACTCATTGCATGAACTATCTCCTAACACTGAATGTTACATTTCAGTGTAACATTTTTAAACATCCATAGGTAATCACCTAGCAACCACTAGAACAGTATATTGTGTTACAATGTATCGCAATAAATTAAAAAAATAAACAAACTTCTTTCTGTTTTAAAGTATTCTGAATGATCGTGTGGCTTTATGCGTATGTATCTTTGCTCCCTCTCTGTTCCTTCATCTGAGCTGTTTTTATTCGCAGGGATGCTGGAATATGATCCTGTGAAGAGGTTTTCAATACAGCGCATCAGACAACACAAGTGAGTCCTTCAGTGCAGAATTATCAATGCATGTGAACATGATTCCTGACAGATCGAATGCAGTGCTTCCCGTCCCTGTCTGAATACAGATAACAGCAGTGAAGGTTCAATGTGAGCAGATAGCAACATACGCAGTTCTACGAAAAAACAATGATACAATATATTGCTGATTAGCTTCATCTTGAGATGTAAAATGATCTCAGCAGGCTCCTGAGGACAGTCAGAGCAATGAGAATCGTTTCTGGATATTCAGATTCTGTTCAAAACTTTAAGGAAGTCGTTAGGCTGGAAGCAGAGCCAGTGACGCAGGAGCGCTGATGTTATATGAGCGCAGAGAGCCCAGAGTGGGAGGAAGAGGAAGTGAAGAATAGTGAGAGCTAGAAATAAACCTGGCCTGGATTTGAGATCTTCATGCAGCAGAGATCATCGGATGAGGCAGCGGATGCGGTTTCCATGGAGACGGAAGAGCTCATGATGAGCATGTGTGCTAAAGATGTTTGAGCTCACCTGAGATCAGCATTTTAGAATGACTTCTGAAGGATCATGTGACACTGAATACTGGATTAATGATTAGGGCTGGGCAAAAAAATCGATTTTCAGATGAATAGTTTTTTTTAAATGATGTCGATTCTCGATATTTTCCGGTATTTACTTCAGCAAACATTTAATACAAGATATGATTAATGTGAATCTTATTTATTAGTCTTCTCCACTAGATGTCACCCTCTTATTTACCTTGCGCGACGGCAACCCGTCAAAATAAAAGTTCAGTTTAACGTGAAGAAACTGTCAGATATATATTACTGTTTAGCAGTCTTAAGACTCAATGTAACAACAATGCTACTATTATTACTACTGCTACTTTATTTTAACAGTAAACCTCTGTTGTGCAGCATTTTGTTTGCCAAAAAATAAAAGGGTTTAATTTGATTAGGATAAATTGTGATATTTTATGCCTTCATCTGATTACTATTATTGTTTAAAAAAAGGACCCTATACACAAAAAAAAGAAAAGAACAGGTTTAAAATGCAGGCCCGTGGCTCTTAATTTCTTTTTATTAATTCACCATTTGTAAACTGATGTTTACTGTTCATTTTTAGAAATATCAATAGCATTTGTTTTAAAACTATATTCACTGAATGTAATCAAAAAATCGAGAATCGAATCGGGACATCTGAATGGATACCCAGCCCTAGTAATGATGCTGAAAATTAAGCTTTGATCACAGAAATCAATTACATTTTAACAGATGTTCACGTAAATTATGATAATTTTTCACTGTTTTACATTTTCTTTAAAAATGAGAATTTGAATCTTATATTTTCTATTTTCATTTTAACTTTTGTTAATTTTTGAAATCATTTTAGTTTTTAAATTAATTTAATTATATAGTTGTTGTTTTTTTAGTTATTTTAGTGCATCATGTTAAACTAAATGAAAATGAGAAATATTAGCCAATTTTTTTTATATATTTTGTTTCAATTGTTCAATTTTATTGTATTTTCAATAATGAAATTGTGTTTATATAGTTTTAGTAAACATAACCTTGCTTCGGATGACGTCCGTCACGATTGATCTCACGGGTCATTTCCTCTTCCTGTTTAGCTGGGTGCGTAAGAAACACCCGCCCTCGGAGCCGCCGGTGCCCATCCCACCCAGCGCAGAGACGCGCGACCGGTGGCGGAGCATGACGGTGGTGCCGTACCTGGAGGATCTCCACGGTTACGCTGACGAGGAGGATGATGACGAGCTGTTCGACGGCGAGGATGACATCATATACACTCAGGACTTCACCGTACCAGGTGAGCGCGCGTGATCTAAACGAGGGGTACCCCTCGGACCTGATTAGTGCCACCTCAAATTCGAACTGCGTCGATTTTCTTAACTATTCCATGCAGACGGCCACCGGTGTATTTAGAGAGTTTAACTGCTAAATTCAAACATAAATATATATATATATATTATGGATGTGCATCTACATAACTCAGGCCGATGTGATACACATCTCGATGCATAGCCTACGATACATTGAAGATGCATATGAAGCAGCTGGCGATGCGATACGATTCACCCTGTTACTGTTAGAACAGATAGCATTAGAACATTACAATCTAGCATTGCTCTTTAAAGCATTAACAATCACTAAACTAAAAGTTAAAATCACTACATTTTAACTGCTATAAGAAACACACATTAATTCATCTGAGCTTAGCAATTAGGACTGTATTAGCTTACATTTTATTCACCCATTACAATAGTCCCCACAGCGCAGCGGTGATGAGAGAACGCGCTTGAGAAAGTTTTGAGAGAAATCAATCTACATATAAAATATTGGTCACAGATTATTGGTCACTTTCTAAACAATAAAAGTGTAGCGCATCCACTAGTAACTATACATAAATCAGTTTTTACCGATGCAAATATGTTAGAAACGATGCATCGCGATATAAATGCCAACTTGTATCCGATGCACACTTTTTAAATCGATGCATCGCATCGTTAACTTTTTTTTTTTTTTTGCTGATGCACCGAGCGAATCGGAGAATCTTCCCATCCCTAATATATATGTGCTGTTACTAATCACGATTAATCGCATCCAAAATATAGTTTATGTAATGTGTGTGTACTGTGTATATTTATTATGTATAAATACACACGCATGCATGTATTTAAGAAAATTTTTATATTTCTATATTAAATATATTTATATATAATGTAAATTATACAAATATAAATGTAAATATTTTCAAAATATATACTGTATGTGTGTGTCTTTATATATACATAATAAATATACACTGTACACACATTTTAGAGCGGCCTTTTATTGTGGCCAGCCTCAGGCACACCTGTGCAATAATCATGCTGTCTAATCAGCATCTTGATATGCCACACCTGTGCGGTGGATGGAGTATCTCGGCTCACTAACACAGATTTAGACAGATTTGTGAACAATATTTGAGAGAAATATATATATATATATATATATATATATATATATATATATATATATATATATATATACATATATACACATACATTTACATATATATATATATATATATATATATATATATATATATATATATATATATATATATATATATATATATATATATATATATTAAAGCTTTAATTAAAATATTTTATGTTAAAAGTAAATAACAGATTATTGGAGTACTTTTTACAAGAAAATGCGGTCACTTTTTCTACTTTAAAATTTCACGTTTAATTGAATGTTACTTGCTGATTTTGTTTATTATTTGTGAAATTTACTAGCAGTTTCAATTGTTTCTACACCTACTCTTTTCAGTGAACTTTTTAATTGTAAGCCTTTAATTTTAAGTGAGTGTTAGTTTCTCTGGTCATCGTTGCTGTTGTGTTTGTCGGTGTGTTGGTCACTAACGCTCCCGTCGTGTGGGTTTGAACAGGGCAGGTCCTGGAGGATGAGGAGGATGAGGAAGAAGAGCGCGCTCCGGAGCGCACCTGTGCCGTGGCCAAACCGGTGTGTGTGAACGGGACGGAGTCGGCCGCACTGAAGCCCAAATCCGAGCGGCGCTCCAGCTCTTCCTCCAATCCCTCCAGGAAAGGCATCTCCGCCGCCAGCAAGATCCGCAAACTTTCCACCTGCAAGCAGCAATGACCCGCTGCACACCTGCGCTCCTCTGTACAGGTGAGACTCCTCACGGGGGTCACTGTGATCGTGATGGAAAGAAGTCTCTTCTGCTCACCAAGGCTGCATTTATTTGATCAAAAATACAGTAAAAACAGTGAAATATTATTTCACTGTAAAACAGCTGTTTTCTATGTGAATATGTGTTAAACTGTAATTTATTTCTGTGATGCAGCTGTATTTTCAGCATCATTACTGCAGTCTTCAGTGTCACATGATCTTCAGAAATCATTCTAATATGCTGATTTGCTGCTCAAAAACTGATTCTGATTATCATCAATGTTGAAAACAGTCGTGCTGCACAATATTTTTGTGGAAACTGTGATACATTTTATTTTTCAGGATTCACAGATGAATAGAAAGTTCAAAAGAACAGCATTTATTTGAAGTGGAAATCTTTTGTAACATTAGAAATGTCTTTACTGTCACTTCTGATCAATTTAATGCATCCTTGATGAATGTGATATTTTTGGCAGTGTATCACGGTTTCCACAAAACTATTGTGCAGCAACTGTTCTCAACATTGATGATAATCAGAAATGTTAAATAAGGAAGTTAAAATTAAATGATTTAGAATTATTAATAATAATTATAATTCTATAATTCTATATATTTATATAAATGTTATTAGTGTAATTAAGGAAATGAAAATTTTAAAAAATGTAAATTATTAATATATACATTTTTATTTTAAGAAATGATTAGGAAATGTTATAAAGAATAAGGAAATTAAAACTAAACTCTTTTAATTAATATAATATGATCGATTCGAAATGTTTGTTGAGCAGCAAATCAGCATATTAGAATGATTTCTGAAGATCATGTGACACTGAAGACTGCAGTAATGATGCTGAAAATACAGCTGCATCACAGAAATAAATTACAGTTTAACACATATTCACATAGAAATCAGCTGTTTTACATTCTAATAATATTTAACTATTTTTACTGTATTTTTGATCAAATAAATGTAACCCTGGTGAGCAGAAGAGACTTAAATTTACAAAAAATGATTATTTCCATCTTTTGACCAGTAGTGTATTCAGTACTGTACTGTGTGTGTGTGTGTGTGTGTGTGTGTGTGTGTGTTCGTTTAGGGTGGGGTTCCTCTCATGCTGATGAGATGCCGCAGTGAATGCGATGACTCAGTCTCCCTCCATCACATCCCTCTCTCTCTCTCTCTCTCTCTCTCTCTCTCTCTCTCTCTCTCTCTGATGGAGCGGGTGACTCAGACTCTCTCTCTCTCTCTCTCTCTCTCTCTCTCTGATGGAGCGGGTGACTCAGACTCTTCTCTCTCTCTCTCTCTCTCTGATGGAGGGTGACTCAGACTCTCTCTCTCTCTCTGATGGAGGGTGACTCAGACTCTCTCTCTCTCTCTCTCTCTCTCTCTCTCTGATGGAGCGGGTGACTCAGACTCTCTCTCTCTCTCTCTCTCTCTCTCTCTCTCTCTCTCTGATGGAGCGGGTGACTCAGACTCTTCTCTCTCTCTCTCTCTCTCTCTCTCTCTCTGATGGAGCGGGTGACTCAGACTCTTCTCTCTCTCTCTCTCTCTCTCTCTCTGATGGAGCGGGTGACTCAGACTCTCTCTCTCTCTCTCTCTCTCTCTCTCTCTCTCTCTGATGGAGCGGGTGACTCAGACTCTCTCTCTCTCTCTCTCTCTCTCTCTCTGATGGAGCGGTGACTCAGACTCTCTCTCTCTCTGATGGAGCGGGTGACTCAGACTCTTCTCTCTCTGCGTCCGTCTATATTTAGCGCTTTCATCTTCAGCTCTGCTCGATTGGATGCAGTTGGATGGAAACCTGTTCACACTTTCATCTCACAACATGCGGAAATTGCAAATGCAAAGGCATCAAATCGCATTGTGTAACGAGAACGGCATGTAATGAATCAAAACCAGATCACGGTGATGTTTACAGCTGAATGAGAGGACGAATGATTGGCTCATATTTCACCAAAAAGAAATTATAATTCAGATAAAGAAAATCAAGCCTATTTTAACACCATTATGATTTTTTCGCATTGGGACGTTAATGAGAACTAGACGATTTCTTGCTGATAGTCGAATCTTATGTTTAGGGGCAAAATACATTACCAAGAGTCAAGTCAGACATCGGACAGTCATAATTATTGACGTTAACACACAGGGAAAAATGTGTAACGGATGCAAAAATAGATACAAAAATAATGTTTTATATTTTGATTAAAAGATGGTTAATATTAAACGTCAGCGAAACCTAGAGCTGCACGATTCTGGATAAATTCAGAATAACAATTTATTTTTATTTTTTTTGTCTCAAATAGAGATCAAGATTCTCCCACGATTCTGAACAAAACAAAATAATTTGTGACCAAATTGACCTCGTAAAAGCAGGGTCAGAGCACGCTCATCCAAAAATGTCTTGGCCAGGTGCGAGATCAAAAGCTACATCAAATAATAGAAAAAGATCTGCACACTGTTGTTCTCCCTTTATTAAAAAAAAAACAAAAACAAAAAAATGTTTACTGTTAAAATTGTGAAAAAGTGGTTTGGATGAAGGATTCAATGACTCATGAATAATTGTTTCATTACTGGACGAATCAGCGTTTTTGAATGAATCTCTTGAATGAATGAATCAATGACAAATACATTTTATAACAGTCACTTGTCGCCATCTACTGGAGAAACACGTTATTTGAAGCGCCACTTACTTTGCTCTATTTTGATCGCTACCATAGACATCAGTGTTTATATCCGAACTATAAACGTTTATCCCTGTAGATGACCAGTAGAGTGTAGCGTGTGATAGCAGGTTTTTAATCAATGGGATTTATCTCATATAGAATACGCGTCGTTATTTATACAACATAACGTTAATATTATGACTATCTACACAAAATGCCCCGAACGTGTCTGCGCGGCTCTGAATGAACTCCTTTTGTGGACGATTTCTTCACCCAACAATGCACAGAAACACGGCAACTAAACTCTAAAAATTCACAACGTTTTATTATAATAGTGTTCTCATTATAATGTTATGTATATGACAGTCCCAGTCATAGTTATTAATATTCTGCATTGTTGTTTGTCTGAAGAGATAATCACCGTACAATGAAGCGCTTTACTGCAGCGTAACTCATATCATTTCTCATATAAGATGCATATATATATATATATATATATATATATGTAATTTTTTTTTTTTTTTTTTTACAGTAAAATATTTTCATAATCATATTTTGCATTGTTTCTCCATGCACATTGTTTTTGTTTTCTTTTTGATTTGGGGATGCAATATGATGGTGTTTTCACTCATAAATTGCTAGTACATTTCACAAATAATAATTACAAAGAAACAGCAAGCAACACGTTAAATTAAACACGAAAGTTTTGAAAAAGAAGAAATCATTTACTCTACTAATGTATTTACAGCATCAAAAAATCATTTTTTCCAGTGTGTGTTTGGCTGCATTGATGTCTCTTGATTCGGGTTAATAACAGTCCTTCTCTTAACGAGACGTCTCCTCGTTAGCGCTCATTCTCTCTCTCTCTCTCTGTTCTCTGCAGGTTTATGTTGTTTCCCAGCAGTCAGTTCTAAACGCTGTTTTCGACACACACTTCTGCAGTGATGATGAACTCAGACACACAGTGCCAGGACTTTATCTGGAGCGGACTGACTTTACTTGAGAATGCTGTTAAAGAGTGGAGACGTTTCCCACAATCCTCCTCCGTGGCTGAAGATCGTCCTTTCGGTTTCTCTGACCCGACCTTCCGTTTAGTTTTAAACCTTAGTCTTTTAATTTACAGTCATTACCTGCAGTTAAAGATGCAGATGGTTTGATGTAAAGAGTGACACAGAGATGAGTTCTTGTAGGGAAATATGCTGCAGATGATGTTAAAACTAAACTGCATGCTGTGACGCGGACGGAGAGCTGCTCGCCACAGGACGTTTGGGTTCATTTTCCCCATTTGGTTTGTTTTTCCCATTAAATATTTTTTAAGTATTATTTATATAAAACACATCCCAACAGAAGCTGAGCTCGTGGTCTTTATTTGCATGCGTTTCGTTGGGAAAAAAAGGGCTTTTACTGCAGAGTCAAATGTATGGACATTTATTTTTTTAATTACGGTTTCTTCCACGAAAAAAATAATAATAATTGCAACCTTTTATCTCACAATTTGGACATTGTTTCTCACAGAATTGCAAATAAAAAAGTCAGAATTGTGAGATGTAAACTCTTTATTTTTGAGTTTACATCTTGCAGAATTTCTGCAAAAAAATAATCAGTTGCGACTTATCTCAGAATTCTGACTTTTCTCGCGATTGCTAGTTAACATCGTTATTCTGACTTTTTTTCTCACAATTTATATTTCACAGTTCTGACTTTTTTTTTCTTTTCTTTTTTTTTTTTTCTCACGATTTTGAGTTTGTCTCGCAATTCTGACTTTTTTCCTCAATTCCATGTTGGAGTTTTGACTTTTTTTTTTCTTAAAATCAGAATTGTAAGAGAAAAAAAGTTGCAAATATTATATTGTTTTAATAATTATGAAAAGATGCAATGCATTGCAATGTACATTATGAATACCTTTATGTTGTGTTATACATAAAGGCCTCAAGTAAAATGTCACCCAAGCTTCTGTCATCATTTACTCACATCATGTGGTTTCAAATGCACTTTTCATCTGTGCAAAGGCTTTTTTTGATGTTTTAGGAAGATCTTTTTTGTGATTTTTGGAGTTTTCCGGTGTCTGGAGAAGAGCAGCGTGAACGCTCTGTTAAACATCTCCATGAAGCAGCATGAGAGTGAGTAGCTGATGCAGAAGTGTCCTGATTCACTGAAGCACACTCTTAATAATAAAGGTTCTTCACGATGCCATAGAAGAACCTTTTTGTCCAAATGGCTCCATAAAGAACCTTTAACATCTGAAGAACCTTTCTGTTTCACAAAAGGGTCTTTGTGGCGAAAGAAGGTTCTTCAGATTATAAAAAGGTAAGAAAGAGGTGGTTCTTTAAAGAACCTTTGCAATCTTGCAATTGCTATATTTAGTGGAATCGTTTAAGTTATTAATGTATTGAACTATTAAACAATATCTGTGAAGCTGATTTATTGCTTCCGAAATCTGAGAATCAAACCACTTTTTTTTTTTTTTTTTGGTTTGCTCAATTCTGAATTCACATCACAATTTTTTTATTTTATTTTTTTTTTATGGAATAAAAAAGGTAATTATGACATTTTATATCACCATTACAATTTTCTTCAGAATTGCAAGCTTAGATTTCTCAGTTCTGTCTTTATATCTCAGAAATTGCCTTTTTTTTTTTTTTTTAACATCTTGCAATTGCTATTAAGTGGAATCGTTTAAGATTTTGGAAATCTGAGAATGAAACCATGTTTTTTGATCCAACAAATCTTAAGATGTTTGTTGAGCTTCGTCTGTATCTGAGCCAGACAAAAACGAATGATGAGAAACAGAAACCCTGTCCGAAGAGATGCTCCGTGATCTTCTGCTGATGTTCTTCAGCGCACGTCTGGCTTCGGGTGAGTGTTTGTTTTCGCGTGAACAGCAGATCAGATACGACTCGGATCAGCCCAAGATCAAGATCTCTGCTCAACAAGAGTCTCATGAGAACAGAGCTCAAACAAAAATCACTAAGTTAAATTGTCAATTATTTCATGACTATTAATGGCAGACACTGCAGACATAAACACTGCTTTTTCATGCATCTGTCAAGTTTGAGATTTTCGGCTTTTTGAATTTTCATAAAGTGTTTTTTTTTTCAGACTAGTGGAAAGAAAACATCCAAAAGACACTGTTAAGTGTTTCTTTTATAGCACTTTATCTATTTGTGTCAATAGCTTTAAATTACAATACGTATTTTTAAAGGCCGTTTTCTCAAAATGAGTTTTTTCTCCTACACTGAGCCATAACTCCACTTCAGTAGTCTTTACACACACCAAACTTGTTTTTATTCCTATAGTCTACATCCTGAAGGTTTTTACAGAGGGATTTGTTCATATGTAATTTGCTTATGTACAACATTTTATCCCCCCCAAAATTATGAAAATAGTGTTTCATGTCCGTTCTAAGCATTTTCTGAATTATGGAGTGACACAAATGAGATACTCAGAATTCCTTCTGTGTAAACTTTTGTACTTGAAATTTATGCAAATTAGCACATTTCATTCAATAATGACTCATTTGCATATTTAAACCTAACATTTTAGAAAACTTGCACTACAAAAAATGTTTGTAATTATCTAATTAATATAATTATTTTTTTTACCCTATTCACCTGCAGTGTCTTGCCTTAGCACATTTACCCCAAATTATCATTACTGTAATGCAGTTTTATCATTACCAGTTTTATCAATGTCATTGTCATATAGTCATAGTTTTTAAATGAAAGGCAGAACAACATGGTGCGTAAATACTGTGCAAAGTATTTATGAGCAAAATGTTAGTTAATTGTCATGACTATAATAGAAATGGTTTTTAAAATTAGCTTTGTTTATTATTTTTTGTTATTGGTGAACTATTTCTGAGAGACTGACTCAACAGGAAGTGAGGTCACGGGTTTGTTGAGGGATGATTGGAAGCTCCTCAGTATTTTTGGAGCTGCAGGAAACTCTTCTTCTGCTGCCGTTTCAAACCAATCATTCAGAAAAAAAAAAAAAAAATCTATGAATACAGTGAGAGGAAAAGGCCAGCTTATCCAGAATCAGCAGAACGGTGCTGCTTCGTCTCTGGCGTGTGACCTATGACCCCTTACACGCCTGTTTCCATGGCAACAAGCCCAGTTCAGTTCCACAGAAAATCCCTGTTTTGTTTAATGTGTTCTGTGATATTTCATTATATGCTTTATGTCCATCAGAGCTTATGTTGCTGAACGTATCCGTGTTCAGGAACGGCATCGAGTCATTAATAGAACGTTTCTTCTTCTAGCTCCCTAGACTGTATATAACTCTTTTATTTTTAAACTACCCAACATCAGTTCGTTTTTGGAGGTTAAAGTAATGGTTCACCCTGAGCCTTTTCAAGACATCATTTTGTTTCCAAACAATTCCAAATTCCAGATTTTTCCCAATATTTTGAGTCATCATTGTGTAAAAGCATTCATTTAATTTAAACATACACGTCTCATTCGCATTGATATTAGCTGACAATTTAATTTTTTTTTCAATGAACATGATTTTTTTGCATAAACCCAACAAAAGTACCTTTATTGCAAAGGAATTATAATTTAAAAATGACACTTTAGAGTTATCTAGATGTACATATGCAATCACCTACCAATGCTAAACATGATCTGGATGGAATAAATTATACAAGACACATTTATGACCCTAATAGTTGTACTTGTATGATATGAAAACTGAGATATTGATCGCTGATCATCTTAACATCAACGTTTTAATAACAAGGATTCATGATGTTCTGGACTCATAAAATATCAAGGTTGAAATGCTTCAGTATGAGACGAGGAACAGTGCATTGTGGCATATATTGGATCTCTGTCTCTGAAAGTGTTCAAGATCTGTTTAATTAGAAATGTTCAGTGCTGATTTTAATTGAGTCTCGGCTGAAATGTGACTCAGAGCACCAAACGGCTGCAGTTTGTTTCACAGTGAAAGTTAGTTTGACTGCAGATCCGTGTTTCTATGTTTAGTCCCTTAATGAGATGAAGTTTTATGAGGGTTTCTAGCGTTCATCTTGGATGGATGTGTTTTTAACGCCTTTTAAACTCTTGCTCTGGTGAACTCTGTAATTTCTGTCACCAAACAGATTTACTGAAATAATGACTGTTTGCCGATGGTCAGCCTACCAGTATTTTACTGAGTTAGTTACAACACACCTCACTCTTTACATGTGTGTATTTATTGCTAATGTTCCATTAGACGTCATACTTGTATTCGTCCTGTTTCTTATTCTACTGAAGTAGAGTTATTGTCATTTCTCTAAAGGTGATGTTTGCTGTTCTTCTTCCACAGGAACGGTGCTGGTGCTCGGCTGCGCGATCTACAGGACTCTCAATTCTCACTGATTGACGAGCATACCAACAAACAATCACGGCCAAGTCTTTCAAATTCATAGTAATGAATTCTCCATTTTGGATTGCAAAAAGAAAGTGTCTAGTGCCGTAGTGCAATGTGACAAACGTGGAAGCAAGGGGGTGTGTGTTTGTTAATTATAACGGCCGAGATCTAGATCTGTGTCACTGTTGCTATCGAGTTCTTGTTCTTTACACAACGAGGACATTAGTTTCCCAGCACCAGCACCATGTTGGTGGAAAAAGAGTTACTGACATCCAAAAAAACTAATCTGAATTTAAAAAAAAAAGTTTATACATTGGTCAGTTTTCCAACAGGTGGCGCTGTACCATTTCAAACATGATCCAAACTATTCTGTACAAGAACGATAACTATAACATTAACTATATTAGCGTCCACACCAACGCACTATAACGTTCTGTTTATTCTAAGCACACAGATATGCAGTTTCTCGTCTTTCGCTAGTCTGACTAGATTGGAGCCAAGAGTAATGTCGGACACATAAGTGAGTAAAGGCGTTTTTACCACTATTGCAATGTCTGAGCCAGACCGTTTGATATATACTGAGTATTTATAAGTTTTTAACCCAAATGACCCAGAGTACGTCACATCAGCGTCCATCTGCTATTTTAATAAACAAAAAAATGCACTTCATGACCCCTTTATATGCTCAAGGTCTATAAAGTCAGATTGGCTAATGATGTTTTTAACATTATAAGCTGGAAAAAGCATTTTGAACGTGATTCCAACAATATCGTTAATTTGTGTCATTATCGTTATAGTTGTGGTGCGGACTTCGCAATCCTCTTGGAGTTAGAGCAATTAATAAAACTTCATGGTTATAGCTATTGTTCTTTGTGTGAACGGACCTTTAGAGCCAGTTTTACTAACAGCTTGCGCCAGCGCAAACCGTCTTTTGGCGTTAAAATAGTACTGTCAAGATTTACTAAAGACACACAGTGAAGAATTAGCGCTGAAAAGGCGTGGACACAGTTATTTTTGTGCCGGACTTTATTGCATATGCATTTGTAGGAGTTTCCCTTTCAGATGCAAAATTTATGGGAGGAGAGTATTCAAATGAATCACGCAAAGCGTTTTACTAACGTTTGCACTCGTCAAATTACTGCCATTTGCGCCATTATTTAATGCCCCAAAAAAAGCATGTCTTAAATTATTTTGCGCTTGAAATGGCTCCAATTTGCAGAGATGAGAGAGTGCATGGTAGAAGGATTTTTTTTCCACACGTAATTTATTTGGAATGCAAGAAGAACACGAAAATATTGTTTGCCAAGCCATGTTATTTTTAATTTGCTTCAGGAAATAAAAGACGACTTGGAACCCTCAACTAGCAGTCACACAATACCAGCTCTATCAAAACCTCTTGCAACTTCTAGCATTTTTTTACCTCTGGTTCTTTTCAACGTAGCCTACTATGGCTTCTTTATTTCTTTTTTTTATTTGCAACTGCTCTAATTTGCGCTCTGTGCTTTGTATATTGCGTTGGTCGATATGTAAATGAGATGTTGCGTCTGTGTTCTTTAATTTGCATGTTGTTAGTAAATCACCCACAGAAATTTCCACACCCATCGGCACTCTTTTGGAATTGCGCTCTCGCGCTAATTTGCCCTGTTTAGTAAACCTGGCCCTTATTCTTCTAGATCTGGTGAGGTGCGGCTTACGGTCACAACACACTCTTGACTCCCTCTTTGAGTCCTCAGGATAGAGTAGAGCCGATCGTCCAGTGTGGACGCCAGTTTGTCTGAGGGACTGATGTCAGTGAGAGTGTGACGCTTGTAGTCCGAGTCCTGATCTGGATCTGTGGGATCCGGCATGAGTGTGTTTCTATGTGAATGCAAATGAGAACTAAATGTAGCCATTGGTCCACCACGGTTCATCTGTGAATGTTTATGTGAATCTGCGGAATGAGCATTTGTTCCCAAGTCCTCCATTATCCCACAATCCCTGGCACTGTTGTCCTGCGTTTGCGATGAAAAGAAATTCCGGCTTGTGTTGTTGCTGCTGTTGTTTGAGTTTTCCTCCAGGTCTGGACCAGAATTTCTTGTTTCTGAGGGCGGATCAGCATCCTCTAGCTCTGGACCGGATTTTTCCGGCTCGGGCGATTCCGTACTCGCTGCTCCCTCGCTGGCTTCCTCATCTGCGGCGCTAGCGATGCGAGGCAATGTACTGTGATAGCGCGTGTCTAAGGGGTAGTTGGCGCTGTCGCCTCGGTGGAGTGGATAGCAGCGCTGTCGCTCTAATGATGGCGAGTATCGAGCGGCACCGGGGTCACTGTACTGCTTGCTGCGCTGCCACTGCTTTCTGAGATGGATTCTGGAGCGATGCCGGTGACGCAACGAGGGCGAGCCCTGCTGGTCGAACTGGGGATCATGGCGTAGAAATTCATTAAACAGCGCCTCTGTCTTCTCATCAATGCTGTAGTCTCTGCGGCGGAAGCACGGCTTGGGTTTGGTCGTGGGTTGAGGTTGAGTCTCTGCCTCCAAACTTACGCTGCTCTCTGATGCCTCGTCTTCCAGCTCTTCCTTAAACAACCGTGCCTCAAAACTCTCACAAACCGTGCCTTTACGGCCAGAATTGGTGAAAAAGCGGCGACGTTCTGATGCCGTCTTTCCGGAGCTACTTCCAAACAATCTGAACTCCTCCGGAGCCTTGCAAGGAGCCTCGATTGAGGCGTATCCGCTGTCCATCTGCAGAAGCTTCCGGTTGTTTGTCTCTCCGTCGCTGCCTCTCTCCGAGTCCACACTGTCCCGTCCATTTCTCCTCTGCGTGGCTTCCCTGACCACGTCATCATATGGAAGCTCGCTGTCTCCGTCTATATCATCATCGATGTCTTGCGACTGGTAGCTGGAGATGCCCGCTCTCGATGCTCCCGCTGAGCAAACGCTGTCAGCATCGCTGCGAGTGGAGTCCCTGTCGTTGCTGCTCAGGTCGGAGGAGGCGTACTGCTCCAGCGACGCTCTCAGGCTCCAGATGTCGCGGTACAGGCTGGGCTGCTCTAGACTCTCCTGATGGCTCACCGGTCCATACTCTTCACCGCTGCCTCCTGACGCTTCTGCCATCATCTCTTGTCCATTCTCTTCACCGTCCTCCACTTCCAGAGGTCCATGGGTTGAGGGGAATGTTGGAGTCGTGTCTTTCAGTGAATCTGTGTTGACTCTGAGCTCCATTACGGCTTCTACCTCTAACCTGAATGGTAAACAAGACTGTTATGTTATGGTAAAATGCTTTTATTTTCTAGTAGAGATGACGGGACAAACTGATTAAAGGGATAGTCATTAATTACTCTCCCTCATGTCGTTCCAAACCCGTAAGACCTCCATAGACAGCAAGGGTACTACCACGGTCAAGGCACAGAAACGTAGTAAGGACATCGGTAAAATAGTCCATGTGACATCAGTGGACATCAGCGTTTCTGTGCCTGGGAACATTTCAGTTACTGTCTATGGAGGGTCAGAAAGCTCTCGGATTTCATCAAAAATATCTTAGTTTATGTTCCTAAGATGGTCTTACGGGTTTGGAACGACATGAGGGTGAGTGAGTAATGACAGAATTGGCATTTTTGGGTGAACTATCCCTTTAATTCTGATTTTCCTGCAAACATTCTAGATTGTACCTGAAAAAATTATAATGAACAGAATCATTTAAAAAAAATAGCAATGAGCAATGATTTTAATTTGCCCAAGATTTGTGTCCATGCAGTTACTAAAAAAAATTGAGATGCATCAAGGCTTCTTTTGGAATTGAACTGTGAATCCTGAAATTGAATGGAAAGGTGCATGAAGTTCCCTTAATTCAGAGATGTTCAATCCTGATCCTGGAGGGCCACTGTCCTGCACAGATTATCCTTAACCTTAATTAAACACACCTGAAGCAATTAATCAATGTTTTCAGTAGTACAATAAATGTTCAGTAAAGTGTGTATGGGCAAGTTGGAGCTAAACTATAGCTGTGCTTCTCAAACCTGTCTTGGGTACCCCCCACTAGTGTTGTCAAGGTACCAAAATTTCAGTACATTCTACTAAATAATAGTAATATATTTCTGGCACAATGTCTTAAAGATAAACTTTTATTTTGACGGGTTGCCGTGAATGCCTTTAAATTTCTGTGTAGCTATATGATATGACAATGAAACGGTAAAATGCACGTGAAGTGACTCTCAGAGCAGTTCTGGAGATCTTGTTTATGTATTTATGTCCTCATTGAGACGGCAGATGCTGAAATCACCGCAAGCATCACGCGCGTTTCAGTGTGTGTATTAAAGTTTTTTTTTAATTCTGCCATTCATTCACACACACAGAGACTCGCAGAACATGCGGGATTCATATCTGAATCAACTTTTGCGGCTTAATATTTACAGATACTAGTCCATGTCGCGATGTGATTTAAGTGTAATGACCTACTTTTGATTAATTCATCCAAACTTTGACAAATTCAGTGCTAAACTGTGCTAAATTCCGAGTTTCTGTCTGCGTTTTCTGCATCGCGGAAATCATAGGGCCGTACGTGTCAAGAACAGTGTTGACCGGGTACTGGGTACCACCGGTACTTTAAAAAAAACCTGGTACCGTGACGTTTTCATTTTTTTTGTACCAACTTGGTACCGAAGTACCGGGTCTTTTGACAACACTACTCCCCACTACTGCACATTTTGGATATCTCCCTCATCTAACACACCTGCTTCAACAGACACCGGCCCTCCAGATAGTGAACCTCTAAGAGCAGGACTGGACTGAATTAGGGGTGTCCAATCCTGCTCCTGGAAGTCCACTCTCCTGCAGAGTTTGGCTCAAACTCTAATTAAAAATGAATCAGCTAATCAGAATCTTTAGGATCAGTAGAAACATTCAGGCACGTGTATTTGGGCAGGCTGGAGCTAAACTCTATAGGTCAGAGGGGCCGAATCCAGTTCCTGGAAATCTACCTACCTGCAGACTTCATTTCCAACCCTGGTCCAACACACCTTTCAGTAGTTATCAAGTCATTGGTTCTCAGCAGGATAGGACAGTCCCGGGGAGTCCAATCCTGCTCCTGGAGGACCACTATCCTGCAGAGTTTGGCTCAAATCCTATTGAAACACACCTGAACCTGCTAGTGCAGGGGTCTCCAACCCTACTCCTCAAGAGCTACCATCCTGCAAAGTTTGGCTCCAATCCCAATCAAACACAACTGAACAAGCTAATCAAGGTGTGCAGGGTTACTTGAAAATTACAGACAGGTGTATTCGAGCAAGTTGGAACTGAAGTCTGCAGAGCTAGAAGCTCTCCAGGAGCAGAGTTGGAGACTCCTGAGCTAGTGTGTTTGGACCGATGGGAACAGAACTTCTTAGCAGTGATTCCCAACACTGTACATGGGGTCATGGAGTAACTACGAGTGAGCTGATGACCTGAATCAGGTGTTTGATTTAAAGAGACATGCAAAATGTGCAGTGTTGGTGGGCTCCAGGTGCATGCTTTATAGCAGGGGTCTCCAAACTCGGTCCTTTTTTTAGTTTAGCTTAGTCCTGCAAAATTTAGCTCCAACCCTAATTTAACACACCTGAACCAGCCAAACAAGGTCTTAGTAGGCATACTAGAAACTTCCGGGCAGGTGTGTTGAGGCAAGTTGGACACCGACCCTTCTGGACGGATTTTGGAGACCCTTGCTTTATAGGATACTGGCCCTTCAGGAGCAAGATTGGACACCCCTGCTATAATTTTAGGATATTTTGACAAGAGCTCCTGAGGTGACGTAGCCGTACCTGCTGAGGGCAGGAGGAGTGGCGTCCAAAGAACCGGCCAAGAGGCGTCTTGGCAGCTCCTTCTGAGGCTGTGTGGTGGGTTTTCGCAACAAGAAGTCACTGACTCCACTCTGCAAGGTTTCTTCTCCATGATCCAGAGTCTCGCTGGCCGCCCGCTGCCTCTGAAATGCACGTCTCCGTGGAGAACCTAAGAGAATACAAGAAAAACGGAGGAATAAAAATATGTACAAATGACACTCATTGAGTAACACAATCACTGACTGAAACACAAGCCCTGTTCCAAAACCTTCTAAGGCAGAATCGCAACTACGGTGAAACCTTAGTGACTGATTTGAGACTCTCTACATAGGCAGAAGTGATGGGTCGTTTTTGAACGATTTGTTCATTTTGAACGAAACTTTAATGTGACTCGGGAAGAACGAGTCATCTCGGGGAGTGATTTGTTCAGTGACGCATGCGCAACATCCTATAGGTTCTGTACTGGAATTAGTTCATCTTTTTCAAGTCATTATGGGGCTGTCATGTGATGACTCAAACCCGAAGATTCGAGAGATTAACTAATCAATTCTCTTTCCGGCTCAGACTGCATAAGTTAAGCTTATGGGGCTGTCAGCCTGTCATTCATATCGAACGAATGACTCAAACCTGAAGACTTGTCAGATAAGAGGTGAGCTAATCATAGACTAAAGACCCAGGTAAACAAATGAATTAATCTGTTCTGTTTCTCAAAGCATTATAGTTTTGTCTTGTTTGTATCAATGTTTGCGTAAGTAGTAGTGCTGTCAAATGATTAATCGCAATTAATCGCATCCAAAATAAAAGTTTTTGTTTGAATAATGTATGTGTGTGTTCTGTGTATATTTAATATGTATATATAAATACACACAAACACAGTATATATTTTTAAAATATTGACGTGTTTACATGTCTATATTTATATTCATATAATTTATATTATAAATAAATAAATATATTTAATATATAAAAATAAAATTTTTCTGAAATATATACATGCATGTGTGTGCATTTATATATACATAAATATACACAGTACACACGTATATTATGTAAACAAACTTTTATTTTGGATGCAATTAATCGCGATTAATCGTTTGACAGCACTAGTAAGTAGTAGATGTGTTAGGAAACTTTTTAATTATATTTTGCTAAAAATGAATGAAATGACTGGAAATTCATTATCTGAACGAGACTTAAAGGTCCGAGTCGGTAAAATGATCTTTTCATCACTAATAGGCAGCATTGTGACTGTTAATTTAGAATTATTTCTGTACTACTTTAGCATTTATTAATATTTTCAGTTGGCTTTTATTTTTAGTTTATTATATTTGTTTTCGCTGAGCTCCTCACAGTGTGTTCTTCACATCAGCAGGTTTTGGAACTGAGCTACAGAGAAGAAACGAAGCTTGGGAAGGAGGCGCCGGCCGGCTCTATATAATGAGAGCATGTAATGCAATCTATTGCTCATTAGCAGGAAATGAGTGTGCAGTACTGACTGACCTTTCACATCAGGTGAAGAATAATGCGATTATTTTATAATTCATTTATCAGGAAGCAGCTTTTGTCCTGCGCTCCTGCTTGAAATCTCTGAGCCAATCAGATCTCACACCAGTCACATGACTGTAACTAGACTCAGCTACTCTACCCATATTGATCCGGTATTAATTCCTCTTCTCCAGACTCATTCAGGGCTGAATAAGATCTCTGGGTGTAAAACATTGTTTAAGGAGACTGCGAGACGTCTGGCTTTGGATTGTTTTACAGAATGGATATCTTTGTAGTAATGTACAACAACATATTTATTTTCTTAGGAGATTAAGGTCATTTGGAGCAAATAAGCAAATCTTGCTGTTATTTTTCAAATCTGTAATACAGAGTGTTATGCAATATGGAATGTGTGTGTGAATTGTTCTAAAATTGTGGGCCAGGTGCTTGAGTCAAGTTTTCAAGAGCTATATATGAAAAAAAAAAAAAAAAAATGCTGACCCTGTCAGGAAAAATTGTCTGAACCTTCTCACATTTTGTATGAGGAATATACATTTTTGCCATCTAGGCTTAGTTGCATATGCTAGATTGATCAGATTACGTAAAATATTTTTGTATCAGTCTGTAAAATTAATAAATGAGAATCGGGGGTCCAAGTAAACCTCTGGGCTTTGGTAAATAGAAAGGACTCGCTATTCTAATGCACTGTGTCTGTTTTTGTATAAAGGTGCGTTTACTGAATTGTTTGTTTAGTAATTGGTGTGAAAGTGAGTTGATGTGAGGCAATACACGCTGTGAGATGCAAGACAATAAAGCATAATTAAATTGAATGTGATTTGTGAATAATATTGCAGCTCATTTCATGAGGAATAATTATTGTTCATTGAACTTTAAAGCATCTTTCATAAAATAAAAAATCCTCTCCAGTCTAACAAGAGCATTTAATTGAAATGAACTGCAGAAACGACTTGGTATGAACTTCACATATGGATATTTCATTAAAGAATTAAGTAATGAATGTGAGTGTTTGAGGTCATCCTCACTTCTCGTGTCGAGACTCGCCGCTCTCTGGATGGTGTCCAGTCTCCATTTCTTCACGCTGAAGAAAGGACCCGCTCCCTCCAGGCTGGCGTGGCGTCTGAGTTTGGACAGGAAGTGGAACATGGTGCCCTGAGCTGGACAGGAAGTGGAATCTCTGTTCATCAGCAGGCTTCTGTTCATCACCTCGATCTGGAGAGGAACATCAGGAGGGAAGAGATCGTGAAAGTGTCCAGCAGGTCACAGGTAACGCCGGTCAATCTCAGGAAAACATCCGGCTCAGATTAAAACCCAAAGTCAAACATATTAAAAGCACCAAACTCTGTCTCAAATTCTGTCCAGGTGCAATGCATAAATTCAATTCGACTAACAAACACTGATATGTATTCACAACTGTACTGCAGTTTACAGTCATGCAAATGTGTCACAATGCAAAACATCTTACCGGTGTTTAAAACAGATTTTTATTTCTTAATGCAAAATTGAAATAAAGCTTAGAAAAATATAACCTATCTAAAACATTAAATGAAATAAGATTGTTAAAAACACACACACAAAAAAACACGGCTAAAAACACATCTCTTACATTTTTATTTGACCCTCTAACTCTAGCACTCTCTACTCTATTTCTATTCTATAAAAAAAACATGCTAGCTTCTCTATTCTTTTTGTATTCTATTTATTTTCTTTTTATTTATTACACAATTAACAAAAAGCAAAGAAAAAAAGAGGCCTCTAACACTAGCTTGCTCTATCTGTTTCTATCTTGCTACATGTACTGCGTTGGGCTAACTGAGACTTATCACGGCATATCATTGCTCTTTTGTTGGTTTTGATTGCTTTGGATAAAAGTGTCTACTAAATGACTAAATGTAAGTTGAAGCACTAAAATCACTGACTGGAAAAAATTAAAAACTAAAACTGAAATAAAACTAAATTTTTTTTTTTAATTAAACCTAAAGAGTAATATTTGAAAAAATACTATAAATTGAAAATGAAAAAAATGCAAATAGAAAATATTATTAATACTATATAAATTATACTGAAATAAAGCTTCATTAGCAACATTATTAAAAATGGGACGATTGACTTATTCTGCCCGTATTTACTGGTCTGTGTTTATGAACTATATATTTATTGATGATGGGCGTGACTCACGGTGTGTGATCGGGCCGGTTTGGCTCTGCTGTTCAGTGTGGAGCTCAGTGTGTTTCCGGGCAGAGCGCAGCTGGGGCTTTGAGCGCTCCACAATCCTGCAGCCTCCGGCACGGGACCCTCCACGGGCTGAAATCACACACACACACACACACACACACACAACCTAGTGAGCTGACTACACAAGCTGCATTTTAAGGCATCATACATTCCAAATTGTAGCCAGTATTATGATGCTGCTTTCTAGGCCCCCTTCATATGCAGTATCACACATATCCTTTATTGGAGAACTGAATCCCAAAACTGCAGTTTAGTAGCTTTAGCAGTCTGGCACAGGGTTATTAACTAAAACCATAAAAATAAAAAAACATTAAATGAAAATAAAATGTAAAAAAAAAAAAAAGAGTCAAGTCTGTAGTTTAACTTGACAACTACAACTAAATAAATAAACATGAAATTAATAAAACCTATATATATATTGACATTCTATATAAATATAAAAATATTTAAATATTTACATTTAAAATATGAAAAAATAAAAAATAAAATGACAAAAGCACACAACAAAAATACTAAAACCTTAACTAATAATAATAATAATATTTTGAGCATTGAGTAAATAAACAAATAAAATAAAAATATACCACTTTTGTCAAATTTTTCTTTCTGGTTGGTTGACAGATGTTCTATAGGGTTGATTAATTATTATTATTATCACATTTTATCATCTATGGAAAGCAGTTTCAGAAGTCAGACACACTGACAGCGTTTGTGTTGCGTAACTGAACTGCAGCTCTATGCAGAAAATGAATCAGGAGTGAGTCAGTGAGAGCTAGGATGAACTTACACGAGAAAATGAATCACATTAAGCCCAAATGATAATACATCTATATGGAACCCAAAAGTGCTGCTGTAATCTGCTGAAACGCTCTTTATTCAGTCACATCTACTGAACAGAAAGTCTTTGTGTGTCTGCGGATCATCAAGCTCAGTAAGAGTTTGTTTGGTTCACTGCAGTATTTAATGTTGCTTCACAAAAAGCCTGCTACTGCAAATGGGTCACTAGTGCTTTTTTAATGTCTTCTGCAGCGCATTCGACAGAAATAAACACACTGCTGATGCTCTTCGTGCTGGAGGTGATGTTTGAGAGGTATTAAAGCAGTGTGTCACCTGGAATATGGAGAGGGACGGGTGTTTTGAGGGCTGTTCGGGGAGCGTCACCCTGTTCTCCGGTGAATCACACTCCATGATGGTGAGGATCTTCAGCGCCGGCGGCTGCATGTGCAGGTGCGTCAGACGAGCTTTCTTCAGGTGATGGAAGTCTCCCTCCGTCAGCGTGTACCTGAGAAACAGCACGTCATGCAGCTCAAGCACAAGTCTGATTCATTGCTGTTTTCTAATATTCAGTAGCAATGGTTCTTTATGGTTGTGAACTAAAACATGAACTTAATTCTCTGACAGACACCTGGATGTGGACCGCGACAAAACCGACCAGTGTTGAACTCTATCAATCCAAAAAGATCGACCAACGATTAAATCTCGTAATTGAACCAATTCAACCATTTAAATCTTGTAATCGGAAAAAACGACCAACCGTTGTTTAACCGTCGTCATTTGTTAATCGAACAAAACCAATCGACATTTAAATATATTAATCGAGCAAAACCGACTAACCGATGTTTAAATCTCTTAAACCAACAAATTCGACTGACATTTAAATTTCTTAACCGAAAAAAAAAAAATGTAATTAAAATTTATTAATCGAACAAAACTGACTGACATTTTAATCACATAATCGAACAAAACCAACTAACCGATGTTTAAATTTCTTAAAATAACAAATTCGACTGACATTTAAATCTCTTAATCAAACAAAACCAACTGACATTTAAATATATTAACCGAACAAAACCAACCGACATTTAAATCTCTTAATCAAACAAAACCAACTGACATTTAAATATATTAACCGAACAAAACCAACCGACATTTAAATCTCTTAAACGAACAAATTCGACTGACATTTTAATTTCTTAACCGAAAAAAAAACAAACAACCAACATTTATATATTAATCGAACAAAACTGACTGACATTTTAATCACATAATCGAACAAAACCAACTGACAGATGTTTAAATCTCTTAAACAAACAAATTCGACTGACATTTAAATCTCTTAATCAAACAAAACCAACTGACATTTAAATATATTAATCGAACAAAACCAACCGATGTTTAAATCTCTTAAACGAACAAATTCGACTGACATTTAAATTTCTTAACCGAAAAAAACAACAACCAACATTTATATATTAATCGAACAAAACTGACTGACATTTTGATCACGTGATCGAACAAAACCAACTGACAGATGTTTAAATCTCTTAAACAAACAAAAACGACTGACATTTAAATCTCTTAATCAAACAAAACCAACCGACATATAAATATTAGTGCTGGGCAACAATTAAACTTTTTAATCATGATTAATCGCATGATATTCTGCGATTAATCGCATTATGCACAAAATTCAATAATGAATTCAAAAGTAGGTTTTGGTAACATTTGGTTTGCAAACACTTTAAACAAATAAGGTGCTTTTTTACAGCAGTATTCCTTTTACATTGTAGCAGTTAAAATATTTCTTGTAAATCTCAACTTATAATATCAATGTAATCAAATTAAATATAAAACCAAAGCTATTTGCCACTGCCAGGGCATTAACGTTTTTATAGAAGATATTTTATAGTTTGTTATAGAAAAAGTCCAGAGTCCAGAGCCTCGATCATAACATTATAACAGGCTTCTTCCGAGTAGAGACCTGCACGATCGCTTCATAATCAAACAAAACCAAACAATGTTTAAATCTGTTCATCAAACAAAACCGAAGTAAAACATGAACTTGATTCTCAACAGGTTGTCGTTCTCGAGTCTCTGCTGCTCTTAACCTTTTAACCTTCATGTGTGTGTGTGTGTCTGACCTTCGACCTTTCTCCTGGTCTTTGGCGCTCTGCTCGTAGATGGCGGCCTCGTTAAAAGACACCCGTCTTCCGGTGACCGACGCAGACAGGAAGTGATCCGCGTCCGTATCTCCATGACAGCTGGAAGTGGACAGTGATTCGCCGCTCTCGAGTCTGATGGTGACGTCTGAAGAAGAGAGAAACGTTTGTTTCTAATCATAAGTGCTCATATATCATATATATACACACCCATGCTCTATATTTCTCAACATCGTTACTTAAATGACTGATTCAATTTGGAAAAGGTTAAACTCTCAGAAGTGTGCCCGAGCATCAGACTTTTACCTGAGACAACCATTTACTGTATATTTTCACTAATAACTTTTTGAGATTCATTTACTCCCGCTTAGAACAAAACTGGCCTAAATTTAAGTCTCAAATCGAACAAATCTGACCGATGTTTAAACCTCTAATTGAACAAAACAAACGGATGTTTAATAATCTCTTAATCAAACAAAAAACAATGTTTAAACCTCCAATCAAGCAAAACTTACTGACAATTCAATCTGTAATCGAACAAAACTGACCAATCTTAATGAATCTCTTAATTGAACCCTTGGCCCGAGTGCTGCTGTGTTCGTGTGGTGTTCACAGGTACCTTGCATCGGCTGACTCTCCTCTACGTATGTGGTGTTGGTTTTCTCCAGGTCATCACTGGCTCTGACCACCAAACAAACACAAACAACATCAGCATGATGAGACACACTGATCCCTTTAGTTTATAAACACACACATTACATGTGACCCTGGAGCACAAAAGCAGCACAGGTATATTTGTAGAAATAGCCAACAATACATTGAATGGTTCAAAATTATCCATCATTAGGATATTACAGTTTTTTTTCAACTGCTTACATTTTCAAAAATTTGGCTCTTTTCTTCAAAACTTTACACACAAATCCAAGAATTGCACACAAAATGCAAAATGCATCACGTCTCTTGCAAAATGAAGCACTGCATTCAAAATATCACAAACACATCTCAAAAGCAAACATTTGCAAACACCTTTGCCATAATATTAATTCCTGTTAGATTTTTGTGTGTTACAGAGAGAATTGTGTGTTGTGTTTTGCAAAAAGTGTGTGCTTCTGCTGTTTGAGAGTCAGCTTTCAGAAAAAGTAAAGATCATGTTCCATGAAGATATTTTGTAAATTTCCTACCGTAAATATATCAAAACTTCATTTTTGATTTAGTGCTGGGCGGTATGACCAAAAATGTATATCACGGTATTTTTCAAAATTATACCGGTTTCACGGTATATGACGGTATTTATTTTTTTCATGCATGATCGGGTGTTAACCACATTTTCTACTGATTGAGAGAGAAAACTGCAGTAGATTGACTTAGAATGCCCTATTTTACTGTCATGGTGAGCGAATATTGTAGAAAAATTCCACACTAAATAGTGACTAAACACGACCCATTAATACATGTTAACCAGGAGTCACTCTCATTTATAATCGCGACATCGTCTGATAAAATCAACATGCATCTAACGTTACACTAAAGAGCGGCTATGCGGTGGTTTTGACTATTACTTTTTGTCTCATGCAGCGCACTGCCTGCGTCTGAGTAAACTAAAAAAAAAAAGTGCATAATATTAACAGACGAACTATGCTCATATTTATAATTCCAAACAGTCGCGGTACGGCCAAATCCGCTCGCTGCACAGAACAGACGCAGAGAGACGCGACGCTGCGCTGGGAGTCAGATCTCGCGCTCGCGGGGCAGCACTGGCGACATCTTCCAACTGAACCATAGCTAAGGTTTATCCAAAACATTCGCTAGGTTTGTCAGTTTGTATATTCTATGGAAAAAAAAAGCCGCTAAAAGGGTCTGAAAGTTGCTAAATATAGTGGTAAAGTCGCGCTCGTGAGTGTGAGACGCGGGAGCTGCTGGCGGCGCGCGGTGGATATTGTGGATGAGTTCACATACAGCTGTGTTCTTGCCACAATGCAATAGTGAAAAGAGACCCCTCTCAAACAGTGTGTCGCGTTCCGAACGTTATTTAAATAACACCGGTATTGCGGTATTTTAAAAATTCATATCATAAGAAAAATAAACACCGGTATTCGGTATGAACCGGTATACCGCCCAGCACTATTTTGATTAGTAATATGCATTGCCAAGAACTTCATCTGAACAACTTTAAAGGTGATTTTCTCAATATTTAGATTTTTTTGCACCCTCAGATTCCAGATTTTCAAATAGTTGTATCTCAGACAAATATTGTCCAACAAACCATACATCAATGGAAAGATGATTTATTCAGTCTCAATTTCTGGTTTTGTGCTCCATATGCGGTGATGAACAGGTTTGTCTGCTCCAGTGTTTCCAGTGAACACAAGTCTTAATGATTCTGTTGCAGCAGGTCGAGAGCGAGTGGTTTCTGAATGAATGAAGGCTGTTTGCGGAGGTCTGGAGGAGTGAATGTTCCTCACCTGGAGCAGCGTCGCTCTCCTCGACAGCAGCGGTGGCAGAAGACCAGCAGGATGGACAGAAGGACCAGCGTCCCGCCGGCGAACACACACAGCAGCACCAGCAGCAGAACGTAGTTCTCCTGAGAGCCAGACGCCAGCGGCACGTCCTGCACACACACACACACACACACACACTGAGATCTCTGTGCTTCAAAATCATCTGCATTGACTCTGCTGTGAACTCCATCTACAGCCTTCCTGTAGCTCAAATCACAGCGCTTGCAACACAAACGTCACGGGTTTGATCCCCAGATAAAGTAAGGACTGACAAAAAATGTGTACTTGAATGCAATGCAAAACACTTTGAATAAAAGCATCTGCCAAATGCATGAATATAAATGTAAATCTAAACCATAATGTGTCCATAACCACAGATACTGTCCTTTTTTAGATTTACATTGAAAACATTAAATACAGAACCACACAAAATAATAA